>NC_056599.1:20133214-20433214 GCF_018340385.1 Cyprinus carpio | reverse complement strand
ATTACATCTGGGGTTCGTGAAGGAACTGTAGGAGGTTTGTGAGTTTAAAAAAAAGCTAATAATTAAGCTAATACACAAAAATTATATATTATACCTGTTTACCTGCATGTCATGTAGCCATGTAGTCATGTAATCAATAAAAAAGTAACTGTAGTCTGATTACGAGTATTTTAAAATATAATATAATTATAAGTACTTAATTTTTTGGAACCTTATTATATAATCTAGATTACATGAAATCAGTTACTACCCAGCACTGGTACTTGCATACCTCACCTGAGCTCGATATGAAATGTGAAAATGCATTCATGGCTATGATTGAAATGTAGATTTTGTGAAATTGACACTACGCATAGCCATATGCTCATACGAGATGGGTCATGGCGTGTGCAATGGAAAAATCGATGCAAAATGCATCAGGGAAAGTGCGTAAACAGAAATGGCGATGATATTGTTTTAGATAGCATTATGCTTTATCAAAAATTTCGATAACGTATCATAAGCGACCCATTTGTTGAACCTGTCAAAACTATTCTTGCAGATAATGCAGTAAGATAAAAGCTGTCACTCAAAGAACAGCTTGAATACTCCCCTCCTCCAAAGGCTCAAGCCAAACGGTGTTTACATAAAGAAATGCGTTTTTTTTCTCAACGATCTCTTTGTGCAGACATCTCACAGTCTGTGAAATCTCCAAGTCCTGACAGCTCAGGAAGGTAAAGCAGATCAGAGTTCGCCGTATCCCTCTCTCAAATCACCCGGAGTGGACACGGCGCACATGCACGAACAGGAAACCACAGGTTTTATTGCGCGTTAGAGAGACGAGAAATCTCTCGGCTGCTGTACGCCGTGGTAATCTTGGTGATCATCCTCCGAGGAGGCTCAAATAGGCCATGCTTGATCTCTCTGTAATGACGATTGTTGGACGCTCTTGGGCAAGTGGCCCACAAACAGGGGCAGTCCACTGAGTCAACAGCTGATACACCAACCGCAAGACCAGATGCCTGCTTAACTCTGCCAACATAACAGATGCATTTAGTACATATGATCATTGTCGCTGCCTCGCAGTGAATGCGCCACTTCAGAACGGCCCTCAAAAGAAAAACTTTAGCTGGATTAATACATTTTAGATGGTCTATTTTAATTCTGGCTTCATTTTTAGAGGTTTATTTGATGTATTTACGAATGGGATTGCAACATGACTCGGTCAGCCCAAAGTGGAGCCTGGGTGCCTGTGAGCACAACAGCTCCCTGTGTGTTTGTGATTATTAGTAACGCACAAGCATAACCCTAAATGTACAACACTAAATATATTTAATATTATTATATTACAGAAAAGTATTTTAAATACTTCTAAATATATTTAAATAGAAATTGAATGGAATTTCAATATGTTTATATATTTAAATTGAGGAATGGGATCTCAGTATATATGTATTTAAAGTGAGAAATGGGATTTCAACATGGCCAGGCCAGACTTGAAACCTGCAGGTGCAAATGCTCCTTAATGTAAATAGGGCTAGGCGATATAACCAAAATCTTATCATGATATGAGAAATTTTATTTCACTGTAATGATATATATCATGATATAGTTATTTTTTATTTATATAAGGTCTTTATGATATCAAAATTTGTTACCATAGAAATTTCATAATTCTAGTCACCAGTGTCAATATCACAAAACTAATTCTAGCCTAAATAAAAAAAAATAAAAAATAAAAAAAAAACTCAAACTCATTGAAGACAAGTAAACAGTCAGTGATTAAATAAGAACTACTATATATTTATATATTCTCTCTCCAGAATCCTATATATTTGTCCCATATATGGGACAAAAAAACTACAGTAGAGCAAATAAAAAAGAAATGCTACATACATTGTATTAAGAAATCAGATATATATAAACCTGCATATTCTTCACTGTCTGAATTAAATATATATTTATTCGACAACACTTTATTTTAAGGTATCCTTGTTACACATGTTACATGTACTTACTATTATAATAACTCTTAATTATGCATATTTATATGTAAGTAATCCTAAACCAAACCCTAATCTTAACCCTAACCATACAGTAAATACATGTAGTTAATTAATATTACTCAGTACTTAAATGTATAATTACACTGTAACAAGGACACCTTTAAATAAAGTGTAGAGTGAGAGATGTTCTCTATTTTGTTGTTTAATTACTTCTGTTGTTAATCACTTTAAGAGCTGTCCGGATCCAGTATACTACATGTTTTCTTTCTCAGCTCTTGGCTTTCACTTAATACCTAAATTACTGTATTTACTAGGTTACTGCAGACATGTGCATTTAAACAGATACAAGTGTGTGTATTTAACCGTCCAAGTCCCATAAAGCATATAGTTACATATAATTATTAGGCCTACATATATGTATAAAATACTGAATAAAATTGTATAAATATATTTACATTTAGGAATGGAATCACAATATATTTCAACTGAGTAATGGGATTGCAACATGGAGTGGGAATGGGATTGCAAACCTGGGTGCCCTCGAGCACATCAACTCCCCATATGTTGTGAGTCTGACTAACAAGCATCCATAACTGTAAATAAACAGTTTATTTAAAAATATTTATTTCACATATATTTTAATATATTGAATAAAAAATGTACAAATATATTTAAATTATGGAATTAAATCACAGTGTGATCCAGCAAGACGAGACTCAAAACCTGTGTGCCTGTGAACACAACAACTCCCTGTATGTCGTGAGTAACACACAAACATAAACACACTGATAAAAACTGATAAAAGTCCCATTGTCTTCATTGTTCTACCCGTCGTGCTGTGCTGTAGTCTCATGCATACAGTTTCCACTCATCCACCATCTAAATGAGTGTGTCACCATTGCAAATGTATTGCATCACTCAGTCGAGTAGTTTTCATGTGAAACTTACACCTTGTGTGATGCTTTCACACACTGAGTGCATAACCAGAAATCAGAAGATTTATAGATCTGAAGAAATCCATTAGAAAGCCCTGCTGCTGGAAGTAGCTACCAGCCCTGGGTTACATTGCTGACCGCAGTGTTTTGTGTCTCTGGTGGACACGGCTCTCTAAACGAGCAGGTAGAATGGGGATGTACACCTCTACAAATGACCTGTATTGCATGTTTTGCTGAGAGCATAGTTTATGTGGACATATTGTCTGCATTGTTTGATGGCAGTTCCTCAGAAAACTGTGTGTTTATTCAACTTTGTTGCAAGGGTTGACCCCCCCCCCCCTGTTTATTTATTTATTTATTTAATTTTTTTATTTACACTTTTTCCATTCACATATTTGTTTATCTAATAAATATCGATAATATTTTACATGTGTTTGAGGAAGTCTCATGCTTCAAAATACAGAAAAAACAGTTGTGAATATTATTATAATTTATAATATAAGAAATATAATAAATTGTGAAATATTATAGTTTAAAATAATTTTAAATAACAGATTTCTATTTTAATATATATTTATATAATATTTCCGTTATTGTAAAGCAAAATTTTAGCAGCCATTACTCCAGTTTTAGTGTCACATGGTTCTTCAGAAATCATTCTAATATGCTGATTTAGTGCTCAACAAACAAATATGTTATTATTGTCAGCGTTAAAAAATTACAACCATTACACTTTTTTTTCATATTCTTTGATCAATTGAAAGTTCAGAATATAAGCATTTATTTAAAATAGAAATCTGAATGTTTGCCACATTACAAATTGCTTTAGTGTTAATCATTTTTAATGCATCCTTGCTGAATAAAATGATATCTTTCAAAGTGGTTGTTTTATTCTAAAATATTTTAAATGTCATTTCCACCCCCTCATTTCCATCACACAATAATATGAGAAGTGACAGAAATGACACTGTGGATTTGGAATACTTTTTTCATAATACTGAATTGCCTCTTTAAAAATCCATGAATGTGATTGGCTGCATTTACTGTCTAGATATATGCCGGTTATATTATTTAATAAATAACTGTTGCCATGAAGACTAGGAAATGCACACAAACACCTGCTTTCAATCTATAATGAGCATAATTTACATGAAAAGAATGACAATGCCTTAACTTAAATGTTTCAGAGTATTTAGTGTCTGGTTAATCAGGATATTGGCTTCTTATAGATTTTTGTGCTGCTGTTCGCAGCTGTTCAGTGAATTTGCCTCTCACAAATTCTTAAATTGTCACTCTTCCTGAGATCCCCACTGTGGGATTCATTATCACTAAGTCCTGCGCTGGACCTCAGGGCTTGTCATTTTGGCATACATGCACATATGTTTAATGTGTCAATTTCTCTGCATGTCACTGGTTTTCTGGTAATTCACACAGCTTCATAGAGGCTCCATTAGAGGACAAAAAGTGCATTTGCAGTAATGCTTTTTTTCACGTCTGCATCAGGAGAGGATTTTAACAAGCTGACATGGGATCCTGCCAGTTGTCTGGGAAACCCTTTTGATCTGTGGTGCATATTACAGACATGCACTGGAAGCTGCTGTCGAGTTTGCGTTACATGGAGCTGCAAGTCTTCATCATAAATCACTGCGTCTCCTTGTCATGATTTGAGCCGGATGTAAAATTATCTTGTAAAGTGTTTAAAGGAAGTATAGTGTTGTCCTTTCTCATTACACAGACACTAGACTCGTGCCCAATCCAGGAAACGGCCATCACTCACTCTTGGCAGACAGTGTCTGCTGACAGGCTTTTGTGCGCATTATTCAGATGAGATGAATAGCGGCTTTGTGGATCCCTCTTAACTTGGACAGTTAAATCCTGGGACAAGGGTGGCTCCAGATTTTGGTCAGTCTGGTGGACATATAACATGTTATTTTTCAGGTGTCGTGTCATTCAATGTTGTCATAAAATATGCCATTGGCTGGTGAAATTCAAACTATAGAATAGTTCTGATAAAAATAAACCTGTATAATTTTCTCTCCATCATGTTGTTCCAAACTTTCTTTTTTGATTTCAAAAATGGGTCCCAGGGCTTTTTTTTATATATATATACAATGAAAAGCTTTCATACAGTAGAAGAATGATTTGGTTTCAATTTCCGGAGACTGATATGAGAGAATGGTCTCTGAGGTTTGTTTCATGAGGACGGCATGGTGCCTTTTACATTGTGTTTAGCAAACAACTCAGTAAAACACAGTCAGGCCAGTCTGACACAAGTTTAATGAGCATGTTTCACAAAGAAAACCCCAATGGAGATCTCTAAGCCTTGGATTACCGCTCAGCACAGTGACTGATTTGCAAATGCTGTCCAACCCTGGCAGTGTGAACTGCTGTGACAGAGGGAAGAGGTGACTCATGTGTCTTCTGACAGATTAGTTTTACAATGATTAAGCGAGATGCTGTCGATATTTTGCCCATAATATTGAATTTAAATAGATTTAGCTGTACTTCCACAGAAATGGCAATCACTTTTTGCATTTAGTTATTTAAAAATGCATTAGAAAATTCAAATCATACAGATCTGACTTGAATTATTATTTTATTTTACAATTTTTTATTAACATTTTGGTTCAAGTTTTCCCGGGTCTGCACACGCAACAAGCGGGCGGGCAATATGCTAATGTTTCATGTTGACATCAGCATGAGAATGCTTGAGATTCATTTTAAAAATGACTCGTTTAAATGATTTAGATCCGACTCTTTCTTTTGAGAGACTTTATACTTTAGGCACGGTGTACTCAGATTTAAAACTTTGCAGGATGTTTTCATTCACTTTGGGCTGTGTTCCACACTGAATGAAAGGTAATTTTCAAAAATCTATAATGGGGCACTTTAAATTTGGTTATTAAATGAGACTGTAAATGGTTATACTCTTATTTGAATAAAATAAGCATTAAGATATACTTTTGTTCAAACATTTGTAAGTAAGAAATACTTACTTATTATAAATAAAAATATAAAAAAATGTAATTTATTCCTGAGATGGCAAAGATGATTTTTCAGCATCATTACAACAGTCTTCAGTGTCACATGATCCTTCAGAAATCATTCTAATATGCTGATTTGCTGCTCAAGAAACATTTCTTCTTATTATCAGTTATCAAAAGAAAAGTAAAATCATGCTGAATGTATATTTAATTAATGGGTCATATGGCTTATGCAAACTAATATCACTTTATTGCTTTTGTCAAGACTATAATTGCAGTCCAGTAATCAAATTCACAGTGGTATTAAGGGTCCAGAAGCTCTTCCTGATCTTCTTACTGACAGTCTAAAGGGCAACTCATGGGTGACCCTTTCCTGCTATGGTTTGGACATTAAATTACAAAAGGACAGTGATGCAGTATATTTGATGGAGTTGTCCTCATGGCCAGACAAACAGTGGACCACCCCAAACCAGGAGAACTCATTCCAGGTCCTGCTACTACTACATGACAGTTCATGATTTAGTTCCATCATAAGAGTGGGTGATAGCTTGTGTATTGCACAGCTCCTCAGCTGCTTATCAGTTTCCAACAGCTCCCCCAGAGCCCTGTGCACAGATTCATGATAGCTCTCGCAGTGCCAAAAAATCTGAAATAGGCTTTATGATATAAATATGCCTCTGCTATGGAATGTTTAGTCTTTGCCCCTCCTGTACTTTGGGGAGATTAGGTGCTGATGTCAAAGGTCAAGAGCTGGGATCTTAAGTGCAGATTACATCATATCTAGCTATTCTACCTGAAAAAAAAGCATCCTGTAAAAATTAGTTCCAGCCGAGCCTCCAGCTTTATCTGCAACAAAAAGAAGAAAGGAAATAATATTTACAAGATTTTGAGGTAATGATGCAATATTAAGAGTCGGTTTAAAAGGAAAAAAGATTTGAGCATGAAATTATAAAAATATTGGAAATGATTCATCCATGCATACATTAAATTTTTTAACTCGCATGCATTATTGATTACAGCATCTCAAAATCCAGTCAGCAACCAGTGGATAGAACCAAGTCACCACATTACATTTTGACTTTTTTGATAACTTTCGTTTCACTTGGATGTATGTCACAATATTGAAGAAAAGATATATCAGAGTCTAATGAATGAAAGCCTATACATAAATAATAATAATTTCTTGGTAAAATCAGCTATAAACCCATTTACAACTGGTGGATTTGTTCTAATATATTTAATATAATATAGATAAATAATATGGACTTTATGTTGCTATGTATGCCCAGCAGGCAAACAATGTAATAAGACATTGCTATTTGGTTAAATTTTGTTGGATGAACAAAATTCAATGTCAATTCAATGTCTAATATCAATTAATTTAATTAAGTCAATTTGATGTCCAATACCGATGTTGATATTTGTTTTGTTTTTAGGTTGTGTAACCAAAATCCAATGTTAGCTCAACGTCAAATTGGCATCAAATATACTGACGTCAACCAAATTTTCATTCTCAACCAAAATGCAACATCTGTCTGATGTCAACCTGATGTTATATTGACATCCTGCGCCTGCTGGGTAATTATATGGTTAGTTGGATTTTATAGAACACAAACAGGAGGGGAAAAAAGTTATTGATGTCAGCGTCCAATCATACTCTCAGTATTTTGGTCTTTTTTTCTGTCACTTGGTAGAAGCAGCCAAATCATACAGATGCCAGCATAAATAGGTTGTGTGACATGCCCTCATCCTCAAACATTTAACAAAACCAGACTAGATTAATATGGGTTGGTTGTCACTTGATGGCCCAGTGTCAATTTGACTCATAAAGCAAAACATCTGTCTAGAGAACTACTGGCTATGGGTTTTGTGACTACACAATGCTGACTGGGGGCGGTGGCTCGTGCATGAATATCAGCTTGATTTTTTTCTTGAAATAACTCTTTTATTCCAGTTTGTTATTCCAGCCTCTGCTTGTTAGTGAATCACTGAAGGCCATTCTCATTACCACTGTTTTTCTTCCCATGGATGCTTGAAATGTTTCTGCCCTTTCATCCTCAAAAAATTGGACGTAATCACTCTGTCCACAGATGTTGGCGTTGCAACTTTATTGTTGATATGTCTGGAAAGATCAGTTATCTCTTTCTATACTGGAGGATTAAAGCATTCAGGAAGATCAAAACAAAAGAAAATCTGCATGATGTCTGTGTAAAGAAGTCTCTCTTCCTGACTGTAACTTAGTATTATTATCTGTGTTAAACTGGCTCTGGACCCACAAGCCATGCTCAAATTGTCGCAGTAAAGAAAATGAAAACATGCAGCTCAATCCTCATCTAAGGAAGAAGAAAACAGGCTGTTATACTAAATATCAGCACTGTTGGAGAACCCCTGATTAAGCAGATTAGAAAACCAGAACCTGTTGTATAATAAGGAATTGATGCCCTTTGGATTACTTATTTCCGTCCCATCAATGGCTTTAATAAAATATCTACCGTCTTAAGTCGACCTCCCTGTATTTGTAAGCACAACAGCAGGAAGTGATGACCGTGTCCAGATGGCTCCTCAACCACCGAATAATGAGATGGGAAGCCTTGAGAAATGAAACTAGAGGGTTAAAGCAGCTTTACAGATTGGAATGTACAGCTGCTATTCAGAAGATAGCAGTGATGAGAGCCTGAAGGAGCCAAGTGTGACGAACACCTGATAGAACATTTGGATAAGAGCAATATTTGAGTACCTCCTGCATGAGTGCATAATGTGAGGTAGGAAGAAGGCGGAAAGCTGAATCTCCTCTCTGAAAAGGTCTTGAAAAGACAAACAGACCTGTTACAGTACCAGAGATGCTGCTTGCAAATACTGACTGTGCATGAACCAGTAAAAACTAATAGAATCCTTAAAATCCAAGAATCCTTTAGAATGACTTGCAATGATGAAAGGGAAGGAATGGAGGAGCAACTGGGGGTGGGACAGAATTAAACCCCCAAGGGATGATTGACAGGTCGATAGTGCTGCTTGCATCCCCCCGTCTGTGAGCACGTGTCAGATTCTCTCACCACAGATACTGGAGCAGCTTTAGTTGACACAGCACAACTGTTGGATGCTCACCAAACTGTGCAAACCCCTTGGCCCCAGCAATCATCAAATCCAATTTAGTGTAATTTAAGACACACACCTGTTTCCAGACTTGTCAATAGATCTATGGTCTTTATCTTCCTCATTTAAACAAGTGATGGTGTAGAGTTTGACATCTCAGTAAGTCCTTAAAGAGTAGTAATTAACTGTTCCTTAATACAAACTCTTCCTTATTACACTATGAGATATTTAATAATGAGAATGCAGAATGAGAAATATACACACACGTACACAGAATGTATAGTATGTAAATATAATGTAGTGTAATTTTTTAATGTCATATAATCAGATACAAACATTTTTATCATAATAGCTTAAAAAGCTCCTTTTTTTTTGGATAGGCACGTGAAATGATGCCTTGGCTTCATCTCTTATGTCTGATGTTAATGTATTGTGAATTTCTGCAGTAGCTGGGCTCATGTGATATTCATTATAAGCATTTTTTTTTCAAATTATGTTTTGCTGTACTCATTTACAAGATAACTTGAGCGTGGAAGGAAAGCATGTAGTCTCGCCCACTGCCTCTCAATAATGCATTCAGTCCATATATATTTCACTGCTGTTTTACAGCACATGTGCAATCTAAATCCAGTAAAACCCCAGTGCTGTTATCAGTAGGGAGCACATGCTTACCCCGAGCTTAAGAGGTCATTCTCCTCGGAGCAGTGTATTGATTATCTGTGTGAAATAATTGATCTATTGGAAGTGATCTTCTTCAAAATGACAGTTAATTTGCTGAGAGATACTATGGAAACAGTGATACTGTACTGTACAATGCTTTTCTCAGAGATTTCTTTGAAGACGTATTGGGGTTACAGAACGTCTAACCCTTTTGGAGGCAGTATTGATTTATACTGAAACAATGGCTTATTATTCAGAACCATAGGAAAGCATGCAGGGATTATTAAAGATACTGTGCAGAAACATATGAACCTATCAGATATTTATTAAATGTAAGAGGACTTTGAATACATTTTTAATGCCATATTTCACCAGCCTATAGCCAACTCTTATGAAATGTTAAAAACAATAAAATCCTCATACAGTCAATAGTAAATTATTATCATTTTTAAAGTTTTTTGTTGTTTTTTTTATGGATATTGACTTATTCTTGGGACACTGGACAAAACATGTGCCCAACTAACACTCTCAGAAAAAAAAAAAAATTATAAAAATTGTACCTTTAGGTGTACAACATCTTGTCACTGGGGCAGTACCCTCAAAGGGACACCTTTACCCCAAAAGAAAGTACAAAGGTATGCCTTTGAGTGCACTGCCTCAGTGACAAGATGTTGTACACCTAAAGGTACAACTATTGTAGTTTATGCAATAATAGCATCATTTCTGATAGCAAGTACCATGTCTTTTTTAACAAGAAATGTTATTTAATTTAATTTTCTCAGCTGATTTGTCAGCTCCAACACACACACACACACACACACACACACACACACACACACACATATATAGATATATATTTTACTATTTTGCCTCTCTAAATAGATTCTAGTAGCAACATAAAACAAAATGGTAATGTGCATTTTATACATGTGTGATGGGGAAAATATAGTTATTTTGTCGCCAACATAAAATTGTCAGACTGCGGTTACAATTCAATGGGTGGAGCTGAAAATCGGTTTGAGTCCATTCTGTAGTCTCAAATCATTCATTAGCCTAATTGGCGTAAAGCTAGTTTTTTTTTTTTAAATAAATATTTGACATTGAGTTTTGGTATCTGACAGTGTTGACATATATTGAGTGACTGGCAAGAGAAAAACACTCATTTTATGAAAAGCAGAGGCTTGCACCCAAACAAAGGTGAGTATCTCTTAACATGTTGAACGTATTTATCCGAATTAATTTCTATGAATAAAAAACAATTATTATTCAAAATAATAAAACTTTTCACATATACCACCGTGGCTATTTATTAGTGGATAGCCTACAATTATCATCAATGTAATTTAAAATTACACGATTTAATTTCCATCTAAGCATGTTTTCAGCATGTCTAAAGATATCCAGTCTTAATAAGAAAGATAAAAGAGTATCAGGTGTGAAGTAATGCGGGTAAAGCCAAAGGAAGCGTCACGTGCTCGCGCGCTCTGCTAACTAGAAGTTTGGCTTGTCACATCAAGGGAGAATCCCGACCAACATAGATGCGCCAAACGCTTTAGCAGTTTTTACTTTGGATAATGGCTTTGCTTGCTACACATCTGAGATACTCTGACATGTTTTGGGATAAATCTCTTAAGATTTGTTCATTTTAAAGAAAATCGAAGGACTTACTCATCGTTAAGAGGCAGAAACTGCATTTGAAAGAGACAAATGGATCGCAGCGAGTCTCAGTCTCTCACCAGAACGGATTTTTCTGCGGAACACTGAAAGTAAAGGAGATGCTTATGGGAACCTCCAATTCCTTATCTATAAGGTAACTTATTTGTTTTGTTTTATAAGTTGTGCTTAAAATCAATTTCCGTCAGGGTATGTTTTTGTGTAGAAAAATAGAAATACTGTAGGCAGATATAAATATTCTTAAGAGCATTATTTTTCACGGCAGCTGT
Organism: Cyprinus carpio; assembly: GCF_018340385.1. Taxonomy (NCBI): domain Eukaryota; kingdom Metazoa; phylum Chordata; class Actinopteri; order Cypriniformes; family Cyprinidae; genus Cyprinus; species Cyprinus carpio. The sequence continues at coordinate 20,421,614 of NC_056599.1, read as the reverse complement.
GCGCAGATTTGTTGAGATACAATTTTCAAAACGTTTTTAGGCAACTTAATGACTGTATGTATTGATTCATGGCCCCTTTTATTTTTGTATATGTAAAACTATAGGGAATTGTGATAAAGATTGATATTGATCTATCTGATGCATCTAACAAGCGCTTATCTCTTCACTGTACAAAACCGTGACAATCAACTATCCTTCATTTAATACATCCTATGGCAAGCCGATTTAACATTCAACCCTATGCACTAATATTTTATTTGTACTTAATTAAATATATTGGTTTTTAATTGCTATTGATTTTTACTAGTCCCTATTTCACTAATAATTATTAATTTGATGCTATACTTATTTATAAAATACTAGTACTTATTTCAATAGTGACTATCTGTTCAATTGGTCACTATATAGTTCTGCTATAACATTTAACTGTAACATAACCCTCTGACTTGTCATCACATAAGACAAGCAAGAAATGTTAGTAACACTTATGATAGTGTTTCAGGTAGTAGTATCAAATACATGTGTGCTAGTAAAGCTAGAACAAACTAATGACAACAAATAAATACTAGTACCTAATAGTTAGAAGTAAAATGTTACCAGCAAAAAAAGTTATACATACTAGTTATGAATAGTTGACATTCATAACTATAGATCTCTCTAGAATTCAGTGGCAACCATTTGTTACCATTTTACAGAGAAATAGTTACTTATTATGTTGAGTTAGTGACTACAAGCAAATGAAAAACTGCTGTTTTTTAACTGAATAGCTAATAGCCGCTACTCTAATAAGTAGCCATATCTAATGAATAGTTACTACTGAAATTGAAGAAGATAATAGTTACTGTTAGATCATTACTAGTATTCCAAAATAAATACTGGGAACATAAAACAGATGCTAGTTAGTATTAAGGAATAATTGTTAAATCAGCTTGCCATACTGTCATTGTTCATTGGACATATTTGTTCTGTTAACTGTAGGATACCATTGTCAGACGCTTTATCATGACTGATGGCGAGGGGAGAGAACACTTTCATTACTTGGAGAGAGGAGAGGTAAGAGTTCCCATTTCAGCCCTGTACCGGGCGCCCGGTCCCAGTGAGGAAATCGGAGATGACGAGGAAAAGAGCAGCACATGGATCCCCGTCCATGAGAGCTCTCAGACACAGGGGTCCGGGGCCCGGGACCCCACTCCGGATTTGGTCTCGGATGAGGAGGAGCAGCCCCCCTACCCGGCGCTCGCCCCTGTGGTATTCTTCTGCATCAAACAGACCACTCGTCCACGGAGCTGGTGTCTCAGGATGGTTTGCAACCCATATCCTTTAAATAATTTTCCATCTACTATTTAGAAGTCAAGTATGTGGTTTTTGAAGAGTACGCCAACGACTGCGGCATTAATCATGCACAATAATCGATCAGTTCCTATTTTGTTTTTCTTGGACCTGACAGGACTTCGGTATCAATTAAGATCTGTAGGTGTATGCTGAATGGCTGGCTGGTTGCCGTGGAAGCTTGCAGCTTCCTGTGTGTATTTTGACAGGAAACTTCAGCAAATAAGAGCTGATCTCGTTCTCCCACTGGTGAAGGCTTCCCAAAGATGCGTCCTTTTGGCAGTGTTGCAATTAAGAGCACTATTTTATAAATAGCTTCATTAGCTGTAGAGGCGGCTCAAGCTCTCTGCTGAAGTGATGCACAAAATGCAGCCTGGCACTTTGTAGATATTGCTTTATGATCTAGATTATATACAGCGCTTATGATTTCTAGTTTTTAATGATGAATTGGGCTTACTGGCCTCATTTGTGCCCTGCAGTTCCTTCCATTTTGTGGTTTGCTTTTTGCTGCTTAGCCATAAAGCAAATTACTTTTGGGTTGTAATTGTTTTCTTGTTACATTTATGATGGCCACATTGTGGTCTGAAGTGCATTATTTATTTCATCACTTTTTGACTGACAGCTGTAAAGTGTGCAATTAGACTCATGATTAGTGTGGATACATTTAATGGATTTGTTGTCATGTGGTTCTGCTACAGAAAGCACTCTGTGGGATATTTGGAGGATATGGAAAACCTCACTGCAATTTGTATTATTTCCGTGATTGTTTTGCGAAGAAAATTGCAATCGGTGCATCTCTAATTTTTCATGGTGGGGCACTTTGCATATAATGCACATAAACTGCAGCTTCCGTTGCTCAAATGTCTGTTGGATTATTATAATCTCCATTAGGATCTATGCACCAAGCATGCAGTTCTGTGTGCAACATTATAGAAATGGCAATGTGCCTCACTGCATCATTCCACTGATTATTTAGACAAATGTACTGAACAACAGAAATTGAAATGTTGAGATCATCAGCCATTTCTCACCCCACATCAAGGCACAAAAGGAAATTTAAATTTTTAAAACTGCTGGTTATTTGTTTTATTATTCATAAGTTTGGGTCATTTATATTCTTCTGTCTTTCGATCTCTCTTCTGCTTTACTGAGCCTTCTAACTAAAAAAAGTGAGTTTTTTTGTGTGGCTGTTAGTGTAGCAGTGCAGAATGAAGGCTTCAAATAAGCATGCTTGTCAGATGAAAGTATGCATCATCTTTATTTTGATTAGTCATACATGAGCTTTCCCGCCCTCAGGCACGTGTTGCAAGGCCATAACACTTATTTACAGAGGTGATGATTAATCGGTATTCTGACATATTGTAGACATCAATGGCATAACTGGGACTGTGTGTGTCGTTTTTTGAAATTGATCCCAAATCTTCTGCAAAAAAAATTGGTTTGAAATATTACATTAATTAAATATGATTCCACATATTTATATTATCATTATTGCCTAGTTTTTTTTTTTTGGGGGGGGGGGGGGTAAAGTGTCAGCCTGAATAGTTCAAAAGAGCTGCTCTCAAAACACACAATCGAATTTGCACTCCTGTTTGCAGGGGCACTTGCCCTTTAAGCAGGAAGGCATAAATGTGTTTTTGTGAATTCAGATATAGATCATGTGTGCAATGTTTATGTTGCCATGCGAGTATCCTGTTAAGACGTATACCTGGACCACAACGACAACATTCAGTCTGTTCAGAGCAGGCATGTTGCCATGTGCGTGTGCATGGCTGCATCCAAAGTCACATTCTCTTGAGTAGGTACTTCTTTTGAATTTCTGAAAATATGTTCTGCATAGTATGTGTGTAGCACGAATGCAGTCCAGACATACTGCATTAGTCACGTGATCTACCAGTGCCAGTTGCATCACATCACAGGGATAGTAAAGTGTCAATCAGAATCTTACAGGAACTAGTAAGTTATATACAGAAACTTTTCACCTACTGTTTTATGAATACTGTGAATTCGGACATACTGCTCTTATCACCTACTGTAGGGAAGCATGCAATTTCAGGTGGGGAATATATAAAATTCAATACAAAAATCAAAAATAAAAATTATTGTTCTAAATCCCAAATCCCTTTTTCCTTTTTCCTTTTGTGGAATGCAAAGATTTTTTTAAATAATGCTTTCACTGTTTTATACAGTAAAAGGCAACGGGGTCCAAAATTTTCGTTATTGAATGAACTGTCTCTTTAAGAAAAGATGTGCTAATTGAGAAAGCCTGTTTAACTGGGTGCAATTGGATTAAAACTAGATTAATTTCATGAGCTTCCGTGTTCATGAGGAAACAAATATCATCAAGAGGGTTCATAGTGTTAAAATAATCCCAGATTTTGCTCAGCATCATACAAGGTGCAGATTACCAGAGAAACAACAATGATGCTATCGCTATCATTTCCTCTATTATCAGGAAATGTTTTCCTGTACACTAGCACAAAGCCAGCTTGTATTGCTGCAGGTTTTTATCTTTTTTCCCTTAGAGCAACTTCTCACCATTAAATGGAAGCATGTGTTCACGGTGTGGATCATTCGGTTTGACGGTGAAGCTCAGCACTGTGGGATAGGTCATGGGTTGTGCATCACAAAAGAAACAAAGAAAGTCTGTGCTAGCAGAGAAGGGGTGAGAGACAGAGAAAACGGAGAGAGATTACAGTCTCTCACCATGTTCTTGTTTTTGAAACCCCACTCAGGGCACAACACAGACAGAAACAAATGCACTTATAGCTTCAAGTCATAAGCCTAACGTAAGATCTGATTTAGGTCGATCATATTGCATCTGCATTGTGTTTAATGGATGAAATTAGAGTGGACATTTGGAGATCTAATGCAGTTTTGGTTGAAGACAGTAGAGTCTGATGGGAACCGGTGCTTGTGTAACCTCTAGACTTTGAATGTAGCTATAGGAAAGGAAGCTGAATGATTTCTTGGTCTAGGGCATATGGAGAAAAGGAGTCAGTCACAGCCAAAGCATGCTGATTAGAGTAGCGTTTGAGGATTAATATCAGTTCAGCTGGATTTCTGTATATCCTTAGGCCTGCGGCTCACAGAGTGTTTAGCGCAATGGCACAGAACTAACAGGGTCCGTACAAATCTGCTGTCGACATCTTCTCGCTGTTTTATGACTTCAAATGTACAGAAGCGATAAAGGCATGGACGTCTGCACCTTTAAAGGACAGCCTGTACACACAACGCAAATTTATGAACTGTTTTGGATCTGCAGCACTTGCAAGCTTCATGGGTCAGGTCACGAATGTAAACATTGATGCAAGTTTAAACTTTCATACTGATCCTCAGGGGTGGTAAAAGCTCTGGATGGCATTTTTATGACGCTGTGTGTTTGCGTCTAGATAATGATAATGGGTCTCAAGCTTAACAATGACAGAACAACACTTACTCGTGCCAAAGTCACTGAGGGGCAACGATCTGGATGTGTAGTTTAGACTTGCCTTCAAGATTACAAATGATACAGCAGGTGGCAGCCTGTTCCCCAAAAGCAATTTGGACAGGTTTCACATGTTGTGGTTAGGATGGCCGATACTGTAGCTTCAAACTGCTGTTGAAATGCTGCTTGCTGGAACATCAAGTGATTTAAAGCTTCTTTATTTAAAATCAGAGACAGAGTATGTGAGGAAACGTGTATCTTAGCAACAGTTTTCTATATTGATATGTGTGCAGAATTTTAATCAAAGTAAAATGCAAAACTGCTATAATCAGTGCTAATCAGAGCTCATCAATTTCATCAACAAAGACAAAGATGCATGATAATAATTAAAGATTTTAAATCAACTGTATTTACAATGAAAATAAAGTGAGAAAAAATAAGATATTAACAATGCATTAGCAGTTACAAAAGAAACACATAAAAAGAACTGCTTTTAGTTAGAGCTGGTACACTGAATCACTTTGTTAGCTGGTTAGCACACTCAAACACACTCCTGTAAGAGATTAATCAGCTGTATTTGCTCAGACAATGAAACAAATGGAGTCCCAGTCACAGCCTTTGCCAACTGAGTTTATCAACAAAGATGTTAGCGGTTATGCTAACATGACTAGCACCAACTTACCTGTTTTTCATCAATTCAGGGCACTTATCACATCACATGATTAATAAACAAGAGCCAAGCTTATATGCCTCCAACTTTCCTTTTGTCCACCCTTTGTCAAATATAAAAATCGTGTTGACAATGAAAGCATATTTCAGTATTTAATAGCCTAAAGTTAAGCTGTTAATCTGCTTCCTTTTATACGCTTATGAAAATGAACCACGGTTTTATACTACAAATAAAACCAAAAAAAAAAGCATGGTTACTATAGTTAAACCAAGGTAAACACAAATTAAACATGGTTTTGCTATGCTAACCATAGTTTAACCATGGTATTTGTAGTAAATCTTTGGTAATGCAAATGGTGATTAATATGCCAAAAACCATGGTTACTACACTTTTACTATAATAAAACTATGGCTACTTTTCATGAGGGTATGCCAATGTAAATTGTAATATGATGTTTATGTTGTGGATATTTTATAAAACGATTTATATACTTTATATAAATGTGGTGTATATTATGCGTTTGCCAGAACTAAATAACCAGCCAGTAATTTTTCTGCCTTTCATCAAAAGTAGATCAATCCCTGCTATGACTAGCACCTACTTACCTGCTTTTTAGTAAATCATGGCACCTATCACATAATTAATATTCATTAGCAAAGCATATATGTTTTTGTTTAGTAATATCTCCCCTCGCTTTTTGTTGCTCCACCTCCGGTTAAATATGCAATTCCTGTTGACTATGAAAACATATTTATGTATTTTAAAGCCTAAAGTCCACCTGTGCATTCAGTTTTTATATTATGTATGTTTATGGATATTGTATAATCTCTTGTGTATAAGATGTGAACTGAATAACCATCTAGCAAAAAGGTTCACTTTACTGGCATTTTCTAAAGTAGATCAATCCCTTTTATGACTAGCATCTCCTTACCTGCTTTTTAGCAAATCAAGACGCATATCACATTACATAATTAATATTTATGACTCAAGCATATAGATTTTAATATATCCTCTTGATTGAGAATATGCAAATCCTAATGACTAGTAAAACCGTTTAAGTATTTAATAGCCTGTTGCATATTAACATATTATGAGTGAGCTTGTAGCACTGGGGCGACCAGGTCCCACAACAAGACAAAATCCTCTCTACTCATTCACTCAATGTATATATCCTACATGTCACAGACTCCAAGGTGTTGTTGATCTCAGCGGTTATTGATTTGGTCATGTAAGGTGTGGTGCAAAAGACTCGTGTGATTTATTCTCAACAGACGGTTATAAACAAAAGGCAGAGAAGCAAAGGGCATAATTGAAAAACTAAGTGGCAATCGATTTTGAAGGTTGCCATGGACGGTCCCTCTGGTGAACCTCAAATCCACCTGGCTCTGTGAAGTGTTTATACGAGGTGAGAACTGAAAGGATGATATTTGAGTGGCTGGTGGGAGGTGGCTGTTTAGGTCGCAATGGACCTCCCTGGGGAGCGGCGGCCAGCTGGGACCCACTCCATTTGAGGGGGACGGATATATTCCAGGCTCATGAAAGAGCCAACGGTGGCATGGAAAAATTTCCCATCTGTGGAAATGAAAGCGAGTCTTAAAAAGCAAGCAAAACCATGCTTTTCTCAATAGCACTCCTACTTTTTATTATCTGAGGGACCGTGTCTGTATTTGAGTTTGTGTGAGTCTCGCTTATAATGCCAGTTGTGACAGGAGCCACTTCCGAAGCATTCGTTCCCAAATCCCAGCATGCTGTCGAGCCGGGCTCCTCTCTGACAGAAGTGTTTCACTATTGTGTTGATTCAGCTGCCATCTCACACTTTGAATGTAGACCACACACAAATGACAGTGTGTTAAAAGCTGCGGATCAGGTGTTGATGCGAGTTTGAAATGTACATTGAGAGTGACAATTGGACACAAGGAGGGCAAGGCTCAGTTGATTGAAAATGACAATAAAGCATTGTTTTATGTTTCTGGTCCAGCAGATGTTAAATGCACTCAAGAGTAAATTTTTATGTGAATTGAGTTTTGTTGTTACATTGTCGTCCTTCTCCTTTTATTTGTCTTGGGATTTCTGTGTAGATAGTGAATAATACCCTTTTTATGCAAGAGATCTCTTTAAGAGACTTGAGTTCTAAATATGCAGTCTTATGGTGCCAAGCTTATGAAAATAATATGAATTTTTAAAGATGTCTCTGTATGTTTTGGAGTCGCTTTGTGCTGCATTAAATCTACTGCTAGACATATCAAGAGTTCAAACAGGATGAAAAGTAGTGCATGCTGATCTTTCCTGTTGTGATGAAATATCTGTGCATCTGATATCATTTCCTTTGACCTTATGCAGAAATTAAATTATTAACGATTACTGCATTTCTTTTATGGGAAGGAATGATTTGCCTGGGTGTGCAACATATTGGTCTCGTTCAAATCTGCACTTTAGCATCTTTCTCTTATTTGCAACCTCTTGTTGTTCCAAACCTGCATAAATTTCTTTCTTATATCAAACATAAAAGAAGATCTTTTTAAAAATGTCTCAATCAGTGAAAGTCCCCTAGTAAAAAAGTAAAATAATTTTATTTCAAACAAAGTATAGGTCAAATCTATTAACATATTTACAGACTTATCGCTCAAGACTTACTGATAAAAAAAATAATAATAACTTGGAGTACTACTTTTGCACAATGCACATTTCATAATATTAAGCCTAAAATGTGTTTTAATTTTACTATTTATGAGGACCGTATGATCTTTGAATGCAAGATATTTAAAGTGTGCTTGCAATAGTTCTACTTTAACACAATCAAATATAATTCAGTATATCTTTAGTTGGACTTCAGCACTACTTCTGCACAATTAAAGTGTGTTAAGCACAAAATTAGCAGTTCCAATTTAGCAGACTAAACTATTACCAGTTTAGTAAACCAACAATACAATTGTATAAGTACATACATGTTAATTTGTTTGTAGTATACTTAGCATGAAATAAATGTATTTATTTATTTTTCACTAGGGTCAAAAGTGTCCAGTGTTGTTTTGGACCCCATTGGCTTTCACTGTATGGATGAAAACAATTGAAACATTCCTCAAAATATATATGTTTGAAACAACATTAGGGTGAACAAATGATGACAGAATTGTAATTTTTTTTTTGGGTGAAATATCCTTTTAAATTAAGTCATAGGTTGAAAAGAAGTAAATTTTCTTACTCGTATAAGAAAAGCCTGGTGATTTCGTAGTCAGATAGAAAGTATGAATAATGTTCTTTGTTGGGCACCGTTCCCCACATCTTCACACCTGCCTCAACTGGTCTTGCTGTTTTATGTAAGCTATAGCTCCTGCTTGGCTGTCAATCATGTGAGTTTGTGCATTGCATTCTCTGTGCAAGATGAAAGCAGAAACTGATGAATAAATAAAAACTGCATTGCAAAAACTGGTGCTAACGGCAAGGTCCGCCACACTGAGGTTGTCATGGCAATGTGGACCATTAGTTTATATGGGGCTTATGAGGCATGTTCTCAGCACAGCAGTGTGTTTTGCCACATGACAGAAAGACAATGTTAATTCTGTATTTACATCAAATTTAAAACAGAGCTTTTATGGGATGACACATTTATACGTGAAATTCAGGGCGTCCCATCACAGTGAAAACTTTCAGATTGCGCATGCACGCAGTATTTGCACTGGTAATGAATTATTTGGTAGTTTCATCAAAGGTAAGTTGGGAGGGGCATGTGGGCGGCACTTTGGGCTTTCACTGCATTATAGTATGAGGGGATTTCTCTGAGGAGAAGCACTTACTAGGAACAACCTGGTTGCCAGGCAACAGACGAGCTCATGCCTCACACTTCAAGAGAAAATACAGCACCCCTTCATCCCAAAAGCATGGGCTTTGCTGAGTCAATATTATACATTATTAATGACCTGGTTTATGAGATGGTGTGGAAAGGGGGCAAAGGGGAATTGGGGTGGGAGAGGAAAAGATGGAAAATAAAAATTCCATTTGGACCAATTTATACCCGCCTTGTTCATTTTTGTCGGTCAAGCAAACAGTAAACTACGGTAGATCCTTTAGATCTGAAGTCTTAAGGGCTCACAAAAAGTCTCTGGAGTCGTGTTCTGTACCTCAGTTTAATCACTGATGTGATAAAGTGCTATCAGGTGTTTTACTCCAAATGCTAGTTATCAGAAATTAGACTTACCACTTTTTCAGAAGCCTTGATTCCGGAGGTATTTTTCCCATTTATTTTCTCCATAGGGATGTCAGGTAATTTCTTAATAAAGAGTTTAAGTCATGCATCAAATCAACCAGTTCTGAAATTATCACATTACAAATGTTGATTCAGAGCAAAAATACAGTACAAATAAAAAAATACAAATAAAAATAAAGCATTTGTTTCAAGAATAATGTATTTGAAAATAATAATGTACTTACACAAATACACAAAATAAGGTATTTGAAATATATTGCAAAATATTAAAATATACAACTATATAAGTAGTTTAACCTTGATTACATTCAAAACGCTTCATGGGTTTTTGAGGTCATTGCTGTTTTGCAATAGTTTTTGTTTTGTTTTGTTTTGTTTTGTTTTGTGATTAAAATTTTTCCTTCCTCTTTGGAGTGTTACTAGCTCTTGGTGCATAAAGAAGATCTGTAAAGTTGCAAAGACTAAAGTCTCAAATCCAAAGAGTTATTCTTTATAAAAGTTAAGCCAACCACACCCCACTAAAACGGCTCGTTCTAACACGCCCCCACATCTCTACGTCACCATGTGGGAAGATTTGCATAACACCAGCCAAATGTTCACGCAAAGAAAGAAGGCGTAACTTTGATTCTCGCTGTTGCTGCCACCACCATGTTGTGGAGACGCTCTTTCATTTTGAAAGCGAAAATACTTTGTTTGGCCTTCCAAAAGGGGACACAACTAGAAATCAATGGTTAAGTTGTATTTACAACACCGTTCCAGAACAGTTTAACCCAAATTCAGATGTGTGCAGCACATTGTATGGAGGACGAGGACTGTTTCTTGAACCAGTAGCCTACAATGCTTCTGTGCACAAAGGCTGTTTCTATAAAGTGGGGCAATTCCAACTTTGCAGGGACAGTCTGGCGCTTCTGTAACATTTCTGTCACATGCTTGAGGCATTCGGCCAATCACAACGCACTGGGTAGCTGGCCAATCAGAGCACACCTCGCTTTTCAGAATGATGAGCTTTGTAAAAATTTATGCATTTCAGAAAGGCAGGGCATAGAGGAGCAACAATAATGTACATTATTTGCAAAGTAATAATTTGTTTTTTGAACCTTAAACCGCATAAACACATTGCATTGCACCAAATACACAAAATGCAACATCGTATGAGCCCTTTAACATCTATGGAAACTGTCCAGTCCACAAAGGTTCTTTATGATGGAAAAAATTATTAAAATGTTCTTCAAAAAAAAAGGTTCTTTTAAGGACTGTTTACTGAAGGGTTATTTGGGGAACCCCAAATGGTTCTTGTATATCGCATTACTGTAAAAACTCATTTTTGGAGAACTAACGCCTTTTATTTTTTAAAGTTTATAGTGAAAGCCATTGGGACTATTTATGTTGACTGTTGAACTTGACTTTTACACTCTACAGTCAGACTTGCAGCATTCTGACATGTTGATAGCTCAGAGCTTATAGATAACGAGGCTAACAAAATCTGAGTTGTTAACCAAGTTGCAGGTTCAAACCACAAATGAAGTGGTCATTGAGCTAGAAAACCCATTTTGACCTTGAGCAGGGCACTTGACCGAAGGGTACTCCAGGGAAGAAGTCTCTACATTACTTTACATCTTGAAAAGTAATCCCAGTAATCATAGAGTGTTGTAGTAAATAGAATTATATTATTTTTCTTGAAGTTTTATTTTCATTCCAAAGTGTTGTTTTAATGCAACATGTAATTGCTTTTGACCTTGTAAATTAGCATGCTGCTTCAGTGAAGCAAATACAACATTTAGCCAGAAATCTGTGTAGTTTGGCTCGCCAGATATGAAATATAATGCAGCACTTATGCAGGGTAGGCATCCCCACAGAGAGACTTGTAATGGCTGGCATTTTGTGGTAACTCGATGGTGTTTAAATTGCCATTTAAAAGCACATTAGCTAATGTCAATGATGTAATGAAAAAAATGTTGATACTCATTAGCCTTCCCACTAGGCCAGATGGAGCTTTATTATTACTGTATAAAAGAGCTCACATTTGCCAGCTCGCTCTACCATGATCCACTTGTATATGATAAAAAGCTTTTTGAAATGGCCCAAAAACAACCAGCGGTTGTACAATATATGGCTTATTTTAGCTGAAGTGGCTACTAAGTTCCTGATAGCGATATGTTTGAAGAGCCAGATGCAGTCGTCTTATCTGTGGAAGCGCTTGAGAGAGCTGTGCTAATGTTCCGGGTAGCCATGAGGTACAGCTACATGCCACAGAGCATATATTAGCTTATCTGACAGGACACCTACGCTTATGCCCTGATCTTGTTTGTTCCATTTTATGGCCCTGAAGTCAGTCCAGTGCTAACACTTCCTGTCTTGACCGTGTGCCGCCTATCTCTTTGTTTAGCTCAGAGAGACAGCCGAAGTTAATGATTCGTCATTATATGCAACAAGGGAAACTTGACTATTTCTGTCTGACCCCCTTGGCCATATGTCTCTGCTTGTTATGCTCTAAGGATATCAGATATTACTACCTTGTATTTTAAAGTACAGTGCTGTTGTACAAAGAAGTTGTTTATGGAACCTAAAAAAATTAAAGCAACAATTTGCATGGCTTTTTTATGGAAACCCATTTCTGACACACAAGAAAGAAAAAAAAAACATGCTTTGGTAAATCATAATTATGTCGAAGTTGAAATAAAAAGTCAAAATTAGAAGGTTGAAATTATGGCATACTAAGTCATGATAATGAGATTTAAAAAAAAAGCTGAAATTATGACATGAGTCAAAGTATCACATACAAAGTCATAATTATAGAAGATGAAAGTCAATTAATTCCATTAGTTACATTTTTAATAATGAATTAATGATTATGACTTTTTATGCCAGTTTCAACTTTCTCAATATATAATTTTTTACTTTGTATGTCATAATAATTTTTTTTAATAAAATGTATTATTATTATTATTTTATGTGGTGGAAATGTGCTTCCATACTTTTTGAGTGAATTTTTAGTAGATATCTTAAAATCTCAAAAGTTGTGATGATCTTCCATAATTATAACAATTATTTAGATTAAAATAACAACTATTTAGATTAACAAATATTTAGACAGTTGTGTCAATGTAAAGTCCTTAGCAAATAGTTCCCTTCATTTACATGATTTTAAATTGTTCAGTTTTATTCGTTTCATCCCATGTTTAAAGTTTTACTTACATTTGAATTTTAGTAGAGGAGCAAACTCATCACCACAAGACAATCAATTACTAAATATAACAAAATTGTTACTTTTACATAAAAACATAAATAAACCAAGAGAAACACTATTAAATATAATTAAATTTTATGTTTGAATTTATATTTTTAATGATATTTTATGTCATAGTGCATGTTGGACAGGGCCATGGAGTAAATGGGATTAAACCAGAACTTTTAGTGGTAGAACTCTTTGAAAAAAGGAATATATTTAATTTAGCTGCTTTGCATGTTGATATGATATTTAAAATCGAGATTTATTGTAACTGAGATGAAAGTTTTTTTGAAAGTTGTATGTTGGAAAACATACTAAAATCAAAACTACAATAAATATTTGTTTCAACCTTTATATATGTGATCTGAGACTCAAGTTTTACATGGTAGAGTGTCCAGATTATATCAGTTACACGTGGCACCACAGCAGTGGACGTTTGTTAAAATGATTATGAGGGCAGGAAAGAAATACCCTGTGAAGCCATGTCACAATTCATCTTAGTGGTGCGAGTAACAGAAATGTCCTATGGCAGTGAGAGCTATTTTAATACAGCTGTCATATTTGCTCATATTTAACGATGTGCTTGCTGTGCCTCCCTGTGCTTTACCTTATTATTAGCAGAACTTTTTCTGCACCTCCGTGTGCCACAGCCAAATTAGAGCGTATGACCTTACCATTATGTATAAATAGCTCACATTTGGCCTATTCATAATCACAGGTTAATGACGAATGGGAGATACTTTAGAGATTTATGGAGGTTGACTTTAAAATCAAGACTCTGAGAGGCCACACAGGTGGACGGTCCATAGCTGGCACCCTTACTAGACGGCCCTATAGCGTAACTCACCCGGTTTACAGCGAGACCACCCGGGGGGCTTCAGAAAAAAACAGACAAACGGTTCAGGCTGCTTGTTTTGCAGTTGCTCGGCATCAGGGCTGTATTTACACACGTGTGTTTGTTGTTTTTCATTCGGCGCGGCTGGATGTTTGCATGACGGTCCGGATTCAATTCCTAATTAGGTAAATTATCAGAGCGTGTTAGCGTGTTCTAAATGTAAAATGGCAAGGTATCAGAAAATAAATCTTCCCTTACTCTAAACGCCACATTCCTTTGTCTGTGCTGAGTATAGAGTGTTACTGTTTGTAAGCATTCCTCCCCCAAGCGCTCTGGCAGACTGGCCAAGGAAGGAAGGATGAGGGGTTTCCATGAAGCTCTGCATACATGCGACTTTCACACAGCTGCTGAAATATGACGTGCCCTCATGTGTTGTTTATGATTCTCGATTTAAGCCCACCTTATTCACTTACCTTTCAAGAGCTCTCTCAAGTTTAGAGTGTATGTCATGCTCAGTTTAGACTTACATGATTGAGAGGAGTCATCTGAGGGCCAGCGCTCGAAACTTGTGAAACTCCATGAGAGAAGACAGAGGAACATTCCCACTGTGTTTATATCCTGTGAAGTACAGTTTGTTAATCCTCGCTGTGAAGAATCTCTCCGTTAGGGCCAAATGTTTATGTATTTGTATTGTTTTACACGGATAGGATTGTGTGCTGGGAGGGTTTGCGAAAAGTGACAATTAGGACTGAGATTTATCCTTATGTACTTTAGAGTAGCCGTTCTCCACAGTTTGATTACCTTGTAATTGAATCCTTTAAAAATAATGAGAAGTTGAATGATTGTTCATAGTTACAGTGACGGCTGGATTGTAGCCCAGACGGCCCCTTATAGTCCTGGATTGCTCTGAACGTCCTCTTTATGAATTGTTCCCGATACTCCTGTCTTTAAAGGAATCTCAGCAGCAGATGCACTTTAGGGTGAAGGGGAAAATAGTGTTAGAGGCATGTGCAGAAGGATTCAGCAGGTCAGTCTTTGTGAAAACAGATGTTTATCAGGTACAGACTTTCTCTGTGGGCTAAAAAAAGCCAAGCTGTATGAAAAAAAATCTTTATTACAGTTGTTTTTTCTCTTTTTAACATAGGCATAGAGCAAGATCTAAAAGTAAAGATATCTATATTGGCTTACTCACCTAGACTATTTGGACTTTTTAATAGTTTTCTTGCACTTCTTGCCATTTTTTGACATCAGTAACTAAAACTGAGTGACTCACCAGTTGTCTGTAATTTTATAAGGACAAAATACAATTTTTATGAATTGTAGAAATGGGTAACAAGTACATTTCACAGAGAGATGGAAACACGCTCATTTTAAGTCTGTGTGTGTGTGTGTGTGTGTGTGTGTGTGTGTGTGTGTGTGTGTGTGTGTGTGTGTGTGTGTGTGTGTGTGTGTGTGTGTGTGTGTGTGTGTGTGTGTGTGTGTGTGTGTGTGAAAAAAGACCAAGATGATTATGTACGTAAAACTGTATTTTGCATTATTTCTCACTTTTGGTCAATTTAATCCCTCCGTGCTGAATAGTTTCAATTAAAAAAAAAAAGTATTGAATGCTAGTGCAGTAACAAAATTATTCATTTTTGACCCTGTAGAGATACCTTTGAAAAATTAGTTATATAGTATTAGGATAGGAATACAAGGAGGATTTGAAACAATGTGGGGTCAAGAAGGGAAAAAATCAGAAAATGTCTAAAGCTGAACTCAAACCTTTATCACCCATACACTTACCGCTAGACTGTTTCTCCAACAAAGACGCTTTGTTTTGTGGGTGCTGCTGCCTTTATCTTAAAATACTCCAAATAGCGCCTATCGCTCTGAAGAAGAATCTAGTCTATTCTGGGATGACCTGTGCCTCTAGACGCAGAGCAATGAGCCGCTTCTCCACAGACAGCAGCAGACAGCACTTCCTGTTCTTCCAGGTATTAAAAATGCTGGCATTATTGAGATCCCAATTCTGCCATATAAGGTTTGCCAAGTAATGGAATTCAGAAACGGCTTCCAAATGGCTCACAGTACAACATTGGGATACGTGATAATGGAAATTCCCTATAGACATGGAGCAGAATGCTTTCATCCGTGTTCCATCCCAAGCATGATGTGCAGTACTCTGCTCTGTGAAAGCTCTCATATCTTAAACGCTGCCTCAGTTATGATAAGATATACACTCCTGTCAGAAACAAAGCTGTAACTGTGTCAACGCTGAACGGCGGTCACTTGTGTCGTCCTAAGACTGACTATGTTTTATCGTGGCTGCATTTCTGTGCCTTTGTGTTGACTTACACATTGTCAACCAGTAATGGTTATGGAAGTGTTGTTTGGGGAAGAAAGATAGGTGCACTTATGGAGCACCAAAATGAACAAAGGAATGGATGGAAACCCCTAGATACTCCTTATTTAATATAATAATGTGCAGCGCAGTGGAACGTCTGAGCAGCACCATTTCTCCTTCCGAGAAAATGTAATTAAGAGGCCAGATTCTGCTGCCATGGCTTCTCACACACTCACAGCTCTATTTCATGCTCAGGTAGTCAAAAGCATTTGTTTTCTGATGATTAGGCCAGTTGGGTAATGAACATGTCGCATCATTTCCACTCTTGGTTCTGTTTATGTTTATGTTGTTGTAATTATCCAGAGGACTCAGTAAGTTTAATGAAGTACACAAGTTTGTTGTAACTTCCCTTGCTCGGAGGGTAATTTGACTTTTGTAATGTATGCATCATTACATGTCACAACTGTAGCAAATTTAAGGGAAACTCAAAAGGGAAATGTATATAAATAATTGCAATTAATTATGATTAATTACAATTATTTATATGAGCTGCCAGTAGTAACTGTAGCAGAATTAAATTCTAAGAAAGGATATTTTTGTGGCCGCATAAAATACTTTCAATAGTATTAATGCATCAGAGCATATAGCGAGGATCAAAATTGTAAGGAACCTTAATGTGCAAGGCAGAATCAGAAACTCTTGTAATTTGTGCACAAGAGTTTTATTAACTAAACACTAATGCAAACTAGTCTAACAAATAAACATACAATCACTCATACAGCGGAAAGGGCAAATGAGATTTGATGGATGATACCATCAAGAAAACCAGAGAATGAATCTATGAAAAGAGTCAATTAACCACCTGAGTAAAACCATCAGCGCCGTTTATAACGGGGTCTATAGCTTATACTTAACCTCTGTTTCGTTTAGTTAAATGTATGATACTTGCATTTCCTTGGCCTTGAACGAGCATCGGGATGCAAATCTTGATGATTTGGAGGTTCGGTGGTGTAGGAGTCACGATCAAGTTCTTCCGATTTTGAATAGTGATGAAATCCAAAGATGTCCTGACTCGATGGTGATTGGGAGTTTCTTCCCAGTGGAAAGTGAAAAGAGCACCAAGGCCTGGCACATGCTTAGGGGTCCACGAGAGTTCTAGCTCATCCTCCTCATTCCCTTAGGATCTAAAAGAATCACAGACTAAAGACAGGTCACTGATGAAATTCCAAGCGGGACGTTGAAAATAATGAAGAGTTTTACAACCCTTTGTGTGAAAGCATGGCAATTTGCAAAATGGAACTCGAGTGGGGGTTCAGGAGAAGAATCTTCATGATTCTTAGAATACTAATATGTTGCTTTTGTACCAACATATAATATACACTGTCGTTTAGATCATCAGAATACGAATTCATAGATACTAGACATGGTAAGATTACATATAGATAAAATTACATGAATGAGCAGTTCTATCATACGCATGCATAAAACAGTATACAAGACAAAAAGACAATATACAAGAACAGTAACAGCATACACAATGACCTGAAGTATATGTGTGTTCATTCAAAGAGAGGTTTTTCTATTAATTAATTAGAGAAGAGTCCATTTTTATAGCAGCATGTTTCAGAGAGATCTTAGTAGGAGGAAGATCCTCTCCACATACTCTTAGGTCGTAAAAGTCTCTTATCTGGTCTGGCTGAGGTGTTGTGGTTGCCATGGTAACCAGGGGTCTGGAGTCGTTTGCAGACATCCTGGCACCTAGTATGTTTAGAGGGGTCTGTGATCATTTGTTAATCTAATGAATAATTGATTTGTTAAATCAAATGAAAAATAGTGTGTTTGATTGGTCCAAATGCTACACAATGGCTTGGAAGACTTGAGCTGAGAACACTTGGAATGCCTATGTGGATATATTTTTTTTTTTTACGAAATATGGCATGATAGTCCTTTAGTTTTGTGTGCTACTCAACACAATGTCAGAGGGCCCTTCTGCTCACTACTTCCTGCTGTGCATTAAAGGGCTTGAGAGGAGTACTCTGTAGGGATTCTCATTTGTCGTTTTACTCTAATTTTTGTTGTCCGTCGAGGCGAGGAGTGGAGTGAAATCACAGGCAGCTCGTAATTTCATCTTTACTCTCTAAGGACATTAAAGTTGAAGAGTTTTGTGAACAGTCACATCCTGAAAACATTCTGCTCAAGCCCATATTTAGGCACTAGAATAAAACCCAAAAATTATTTAATGGGAATTTATTACACTACAAAAATCCTGTTCTTTATCCTACTTCTGTGCTGCATTCTTGCAGTAAGAAAAAAAAAAAAAGAAATGAAAAAGTTATCTATAAAACAAGATAAAAATTTACTTGAGACTTCCACAGAGCAAAATTGCATAAGATATTAAAACTTATTTTTGGATAACTTTTTCACCTTATGCACACTCATTTTACTTATTTTCTAACAGCCATTTTACAGTAATGAATTCTTGTACATTTTTCAGATGGTATAGTAAAGATAATACATATTATACTGTCAGAGCATTTTAGTTGTCCGCTTGAAGTCCAATAACTACACTAATCATGTTAGTTAAAATAACCTTTAAGAGTTGATTTCTGTTTTGATTATCTGACAAAGCAAAATCCATTTACATACCGGGAATAACTGGGGATTTGGAGCCCTCCCTGGGCTCAACTGGGGATCTGGAGCCCTCTGAGGGGCCTAACTGGGGATCTGGAGCCCTCCCTGGGCTCAACTGGGGATCTGGAGCCCTCCGAGGGGTATATACTCTGGAACAGGAGCCCTCCGTGGGCTATACTCGGGAACAGAAGCCCTCACTGGAGCGAGCTCTGGGGCTGGAGCTAACACTGGAGCGAGCTCTGGGGCTGGAGCTAACACTGGAGCGAGCTCTGGGGCTGGAGCTGACACTGGAGCGAGCTCTGGGGCTGGAGCTGACACTGGAGCGAGCTATGGGGCTGGAGCCAACACAGGAGCAAGCTCTGGGGCTGGAGCTGACACTGGAGCGAGCTCTGGGGCTGGAGCCGACACTGGAGCGAGCTATGGGGCTGGAGCCGACACTGGAGCGAGTGGAGCCGGCACTGCTGGACGGACAGCGAGCTCTGGGGCTGGAGCTAACACTGGAGCGAGCTCTGGGGCTGGAGCTAACACTGGAGCGAGCTCTGGGCGAGCTCTGGGCACTGGAGCGAGCTCTGGGGCTGGAGCTGACACTGGAGCGAGCTCTGGGGCTGGAGCTAACACTGGAGCGAGCTCTGGGGCTGGAGCTAACACTGGAGCGAGCTCTGGGGCTGGAGCCGACACTGGAGCGAGCTATGGGGCTGGAGCCGACACTGGAGCGAGCTCTGGGGCTGGAGCCGACACTGCAGCGAGCTCTGGGGCTGGAGCTAACACTGGAGCGAGCTCTGGGGCTGGAGCCGACACTGGAGCGAGCTATGGGGCTGGAGCCGACACTGCAGCGAGCTCTGGGGCTGGAGCTAACACTGGAGCGAGCTCTGGGGCTGGAGCTAACACTGGAGCGAGCTATGGGGCTGGAGCCGACACTGGAGCGAGCTCTGGGGCTGGAGCTGACACTGGAGCGAGCTCTGGGGCTGGAGCTAACACTGGAGCGAGCTCTGGGGCTGGAGCTGACACTGGAGCGAGCTCTGGGGCTGGAGCTAACACTGGAGCGAGCTCTGGGGCTGGAGCTGACACGGGAGCGGGCTATGGGGCTGGAGCCAACACAGGAGCAAGCTCTGAGGGCTGGAGCCTACACGGGAGCGATCTGGCAGCTCTGGGAACCATGGCCATGGTGGTGCAGGCAGTGCAGTCTCCGAGGCTGCGGCCCCGAACACAGGAGGCCATGGCAGAGCAGTCTCCGAGGCTGCGGCCCCAGCTCCCACCTCCCACCTCAGCCTCTATGGCTGGAGCCCTTCTACCCCCCCCCCACACACCCAATACTTGGGGATGCTTACAGGTTCCGAGGCCCACCATGGGCCATGACAGGGGACTGGAGCCCTCCCTGGGCTCAACTGGGGATTTGGAGCCCTCCATGGGCTAAACTCGGGAACAGGAGCCAATAGGAACAATAGGAGACAGTAGGAAACAAATCCACGTAACGAGTAGACCCGACTGAGATAGAACGCAAAAGCACAGACTTATATACAATGGATAATTAATAAACACAGGTGACAGGAATCATATAAAAAATAAAAAAATGCCACATTAATTATTTTTATCATGTTAAACAACAAATATTATTCACATAAACTAGAGTGTTATTTCTATTATATTATATTATATTATATTATATTGTATTATATTGTATTATATTATATTATATTATATTATATTTATATTATATTATATTATATTATATTATATTATATTATATTGAATATACATTAGCATAGCTACTATGGGAATTAAAAATTATTAATGCAGCATCCATTTTTATAACATGTTAAACAACAAATAATCTGAAATTAGCATGTTATTTTTCCTCTGTTCTATTCTACTCTGTTCTATTCTATTCTATTCTATTCTATAGCTGTTATGTAAATATGGATAGTCATATGTACTCATTGTTGTGAAGTTAATGCTTGTTATAAGAGCTAATTCAAGTTCAATTTACTGTATGTCTATGTCGTGTCGTACATCTTTTATTTCTAAAGAGCGGGGAAAATCCCGTTGTCCATGGTTCAGTATGTCAGCTTTGAATAATGCAGTAATAGTGTGTAGTAATGAACATAACACGTGTGTATGTGTTGAATTGTAGCTGCAGCACTCTCAGTCCCTTATCCTTGTAGCATGGGAAGGCTGTGTGCCTTCCAGCTGCTGCTCTGTGCTACTCCCTGACAGGCTTGTCAGGCTATGGACACCAGCAGCTCTAATGGGGACGGGGGAATTCTCCGCTCCCCTGGAACCTCAAAGAAAGCTGCCTTAATTGGACCCTAGGCAGGAGTAGCCAGATCTGCCCTGATTCAAACACCCTGAATCCGGCACTACTGCCGCAGTCTGCAAAGCTCGTAACCAAGGCAACGTTGGGAAAAAAGTTAGCGCATACACAGACTCGGCTTTGGCCATGATAGTAATGAGTTCTGCTTTAACTGCAGGCCATTACTGAAGTTCACCTGGGCTCGTGCAAGATTAAGCAGACCATCGAGAGCTGTTCGCAGTACACTAGCGTGTGTCGCCACGTCTGCAGTGGACGCATGCCAGAGAAGAGCCTGTAATGAGTCAACTCACAGTGGATCACAGACTCCAGATCAGCCACATTTTCTTTTACCTCTAATAAAAGGAAAAAAAGCGCCAGATCTCAGCCAAGAGGCCTGCCTGTCTCTATTTGTTCTGGAAGCGCTCATGCTCAAATGAAATATGCATAAACAACTCCTCAAGTGCTGTTTCGTTTTAGGTCCTAAAGGAATGAGCTTTGGATGAGGAGGCTCCTCACAGCATCCTCTTCAATCTGCCTGTGACCTTACTTGGAGGACAACGTGAGCACAGGAAGTGAGAAAATATCACTTTCTGAGAAGTATGGGGGCTGCTCTGAAATGCTTCACTGGCAAGTTAAATCTGGTTGACAGAGGGAGATGTATTTGCAGAACCTCTGTGAATGGATCCGGCAGCAAACTATTAACACCCTGCAAGTCTATGGCAGCCCTCAGCTCAGAGATGGGATGAATCCGAGAATGAAGCTTTCTGCAGGCCCTTCAAGATGCGTTTTGCACTTGAAAAGTGTAAGTGACCCCAAGGTTGTGTGAAAGATCAGGACTGTGAACACAGCAATCAACAGCGGCCCCGTTTCAATC
This sequence comes from Cyprinus carpio, assembly GCF_018340385.1. Classification (NCBI taxonomy): domain Eukaryota; kingdom Metazoa; phylum Chordata; class Actinopteri; order Cypriniformes; family Cyprinidae; genus Cyprinus; species Cyprinus carpio. The sequence goes on along the minus strand of NC_056599.1, from coordinate 20,399,802 downwards.
CCTGAGACAGACGTTTTTTACAGCACTTCACAGCTTTCACAGGCTGTCATATCATTTTAAAGGATTTGTTCACTTCCGTAATAAAAATTTCCTGATAATTTACTCTCCCGCATGTCATCCAAGATGTTCATGTCTTTCTTTCTTCAGTCGAAAAGAAATGAAGGTTTTTAAGGAAAACATTTCAGGATTTTTCTCCATATAGTGGACTTCAATGGAAGCCAATGAGTTGAAGGTGTTTCAGTCCAGCTTCAAAGGGCTCTGCATGATCCCAGCCAAGGAATAAGGGTTTTATCTAGCGAAACGATTGGTCATTTTCTAAAAAAAAAAGTGCACTAGTTCTGCAATGCGCATGTGCAACTCCAAGCATTATGAAATCATATAGGAAAGGTCACGCGTGGTTTGTTCTTTGTCTGTGTACTTCGGTTCAAAAAGCTAGTGTTGGGCAAAAAATTCCATCTCATTTTCTCCTCCAACTTTCAAAATCATCCAACATCCTTGTTTTGCCTTTTATGTAAAGGGCGTTTGACTTTCTTTGCATTTTCGCCCTGTAAACCCAGGGACGGTATTTCCGCTTACGTCACGTGTGACCTTTCCAACATGATTACGTAATGTGTGAGGTCAGGCTAATGCAAGATGAGCATTTATGGTTAAAAAGTACATACAGTAGTTATTTTCTTTTAGAAAATGGACGATCGTTTAGCTAGATAAGACCCCCATTCACCGAAACTGAAATTAAGACCCACCAAAAGCTGCAACACATACAATCAACCTATATGCTACAAAAAAACTCAAATATATGACATGAACATCAAGGATGTAAATTATCAGGAAATTTTAATTCAGGAGTGAACTAATCCTTTAATGGTGGTCCACGTTGCAAGCTTTTCCCTTGTTATTCGATAAAAGTGCCATAAAATCAAGTGTGCAGCTTTCTGTGTTTTTGCTTGTATTGAATTACATATTTATGTTTTTATATTTTCAGAAAGGCACTAAAGGGAACAACAAACAAATGCAGTCAAGTGGAAATGATTAGGCCAGCGTAAAGCTGTTGAGTAATGAATGCAGCAGTATACGTCTTGCACTGTGAGTGTTATGGTGTACACTGCTGGCTGAAAAAGAAAAATAAGTTGATGCATATTTATTGGTGCTGAACAAGGCAGTGTAAAATGAGAATTTCCATTCATCTCAATGGCAGATGTAGCCCCTTTGGAAGCATAGAATTTGTAACCTCATCAGTGTCATGTGACTAATCACTCTGGGGCTATGGACAAATGATGTCATGAAAACACTGATTGGCTGATGGCATCAGTAAAAAAACTCTTCATTAGCGACAGTGCTGAGCGAAAAAGGAGTAGAAAATTTAGGAATTACAGTATGTAAGCCCATTTCACACTTGAGAACCCTCCAAAAATAATTGGACATTGGTAAAATGTCTACTTTAATAAAATTAAATATTTATCATTTGAATGTTGTTTGGTTGTCCGGTATTGTGAATGGTCCCTAGGTGTGCATCCTGCCTGTCCGTCCTGTATCAAACCTCGTGTGGTTTATTAAAAGAGTGTTTGCATCTGTCTTCACCTTCTTCGTGGGTTTATCTCAACATAGCGTGACAGCAATACATTTTCATCAGAATATGGTGTAGGGCAACATTTCAAAGGCTGTTAATGGAGAAATATGCTACGACTTTTGCCTCAATAAACACCTAATTTGCTGCTTATTAGTAAGGTAGTTGTTAAATTGAGGTTTTAGGATTAGGGATGTAGAATATGGTCATGCAGAATATATGCTTTATAAGTACTAATAAGCAGTCAATATGTCAATAATAGGCATGCTAATAAGCAACTATTTAATAGTGAGAATTGGTCCCTGTATTAAAGTGTTACTGAAATATTGACTTTTTTAGTTTGACCTGCTCTGTGTAATTTTGTTTTGGTGAGACTGGCATAACCACTGAAGGATAAATTAGCAGATCTTCAACCAGCTTAGTATTGTTACAGTGTGTGTAGTAAATATACTGTAAATGAACAATGTGTGCTCTTTTTCCATGTTATCTTCACCTAGGTGCCCGTTTATTTGTCAGCAAAAGTTCACCGACATTCACTGTCTTTTGAGAGCTCCAGAGCTTTTGTTAAAACTACAGATCAAACTTTTGCTTTTTTTTTTTTTCCCACCCACGAATATTCAGGTCAACAGCAGGGCGGCGCCATTAGCAAAAGTGAATTATGGGAGTTTTGGCAGAAGTGAACACCATAGCTATTTTTTTCCATTTTCTGAATTCACATAGCACCAATTTTATATGTTTTTGGCTTTTTTACTGCATAGACAGCCAAGTTTTATTAAAATGCCATCTTGCCAGCAATGAATAACCCCTTTAAGCAGGTACTTAAAGCTCCTGTGGTAGGAAAATTCATTATTGCAGAAATTATCTACAGGTCAGGGCGCATGAAACATTTAGTTTTTATCAGATATTTTTTTTTAAATGATTAATCACTCTAAATTAGCAGGTTAATTTGACAGTTAAATTATTATGCAATGGCTTGGCCTGCAGACAAGCGTTTCATATTTGAAAGAACTGCTTTGTTTTGTTTTTTGTTTTTTTTGGAGAGGTGCACAGAGACGTGTCCGCTCTGATTAATCACAAGCTGTTTGGGGAGGTCTGACAGGACTGACCTTTCAGCGTACTACACTGATGTTTTGCGCCGCAGGGAGTCCATTTGCTGGGGGGTGGGAGATGGGTGGGGTTGAAGAGAGAAAACGTAAATGTTGTCAAGACTGATGTGGTCCTTGTGTGACAGCTGAAATGGTAGAGGAGTGGGCTGTCTATGCATCCATCACGCTCTGTACATGCTTGCGTACCTGTGATTAACTGAGAGTACCTGTGAGAGCTGGCTCAGTGCAGCACACACACCATCGAGAACACAAAGACATCATCCGAGTATGTCACGACACACTGCACCGGTTCTGGGAACATTAGTGCTCAGTGATGCTACACCTTATATAATGACCATTACTATTCCAGCACAGTGAACAACACAGCTGGCTACAGTACCTCACCAAAACAAATATATCAGATATGCATAATTTAAAAAATATATATAATTAATTACAAATAAATATATATCATAAATACACTCTCATATGGGATCAAAAATATTTAAATTTCTTCGTTGTTGTTTTTTATGTACTATCAATTCCCTAGTGAAAAATAAATATACTAAAATGTATTTGAAATACATTTATTTCATGCTACAAATACATTTACATATTTAAGTGCTAAATAAAATACCCTGCAATTGTTCTTTCAGTATACTAAACTGGTATACTTAAAAGTCTGCTATATTGGAACAAGTAATTTTGTTCTTAATGCACTTTAATTGTGGGGAAGCAGTGGCGATATTGAATTGACTCAGGTTAAGACGTTCATCGGCATAAAGTTTGCACGTTACTTGTGTGATATCCATTGGCTCGCCTTTATGGTTTAAAACAGAAATATTTTCAATATTATGACATATCAACCAACCCCCGTGATTTTGCACTTCGCCACTGGTGCTGAAGTCCAACTAAAGATATACTGAAGCTTATTTGATTGTGCTAAAGTGGAACTATTGCAAATATACTTCAGGTACACTTTAAATATCTTGCATTTAAAGATGGATATCATTCTAAGATCATACAATCCTCATCAATTAAAACACATTTTTTTTTTAAATTATAAATTAAATTATAAGTTTAATTATATTTTTTATATCAGTAAGTCTCAAGAGATATGTCAGTAAATATGTTAATGGGTTTGAACTGTAAATAAATGTATTTTAAATATATGTAACTTTTTTACTAGGGTTGTTACTTTTTAAAGAAATATATACTTTTATACAGCAAAGGTTCTGTCTTTAAAATGAAAACAATTTAGACATTTAAAATGTTAAAAATTATTTCTAATTCAAATAAATGCTTTTCTTTTGAACCCTCTATTCCTGACAAAAATGTAGTATGGTTTCCATAAAAAGCACCACAACTGTTTTCAACGTTGATAATAAATGTTTCTTGAACACCAAATCAGCATATTCATTTTGATTTCTGAAGGATCATGTGATACTAAAGACATTTGAAAATAGAAAATGGGTATTTTAAATTGTAATAATATTTCACATTATTTTTTGGTTTGCTGTATTTTAATCAAATAAATTTAGCCTTGGTTAGCATTAGAGATGTCTTTTCAAATAAATAAAAAAAAATAAATCTTGCAGAGCCCAAATGGTAGTAATATATGCATATATATATATATATATATATATATACTACAGCCAATATGTTAATAATGGGCATGCTAATAAGAAACTAAATAATAGTGAGAATTGGCGCCTAAACAAAAGTGTTACTGCTTTCCAAAACATCCCACATTTTGTATACAAAAGATGCATACAAAAATTTCTTCAGTTTTCATTTCAGAAACCTGGTCAGCTTGATAAAAACATACTGAGCACGAGGCAGACAGTACTGAAAAAGCAGTGCCAGCTTTTGAATAAGAAAGTCAAAGAGCAAAAGAGATTAGCAGGGTTAGCACAGATATGCACAGCACATTCACACGCTTTTCTCTGCCCAGACTAAGCTTCTCTGTGTCAGAGCGGCGTTATCTAACCGTGTGCCAGATCTCCACAGGTGATCCTCTCTGGATCTCAGGTCCTGCGCATGGTGCCGCTGAGTGTGGAGGTGGCATTGGCATCGCTGCTGTGCCACACACCCATAATTAGCCTTGCAAACTGCATGACCAATCTTGACCACCCATACTATTTTGTGTGGGCTTTATTGGATGCAATGTCTAGGGGAAAAACAAGGTTTTGTTACACCATCGTACAGGAAGTTCCTAATTGGCTGCAGAAATCATAGTGCTAGCATTGCATAATGTCTGCCACAGTGCAGTCACTACAGAGGACGAGCGTGTCTATCAGGATTCGAGATTACAGTGCGACAGCCGCGTTATTTTAAACGTATACTGGTTTCATACAGTCATGAATTTGCATAAGCCTTAGAAGAAGTTTGCAGGATTTTGTGTATTATGAACTGTTGTACAGAAACCGATTGTACTAGATTAATTTTAATCTACTCTGTATGAGTTTATTGGTCTGCCTTAAAGGTTTTACACACCGGAGGACTCCTGCTGCTAAAATGCAAATGAAAACTCTTGTGTGATTCAGACCGCAGGAATATGTTAATGGTAATCCTTGAGCACCTCTTGTAGGGTGTTTTGCGAGCTTGCTTTGTGACAGCTATAATGAGTTTTAAGATCCTGTGTGATGCTGGAAAAGTGGCTTTGGTCGCAAGCAAACGTGGGTTAGTCCATCAAGTGGGGCTTGACAATCTGCAGTGACGCACTTTTGGAATGCTGTCAATAGAGTAATCAGAAGAATAGAGCCCGGGGAAACCCTGTCCGTTTGAGTGCATGGCAGTGTCTGTCTTTGCTTTGAGCTGCAGGATGTGACACCCATGTGTCTTGGCCTCTGTCATAAGAAAGAATGTGACAAAACACAGACCACTGAACACACCACATACACAGAGCTAATGCTTTACTTCATCTGTGCCTAAAGGGGGAAATCAAATCATAATCTTGCCCGTTGCTGTCAAATAAAGGATGACAAACAATATTATCAATTAGCAGCCGGGCAAATTTAGTTTGTAAAATGTAATCAGTGTCAATTAATGTTGCCCAGAGCAATGTGTAGCAGTAATATTGCTTAGATTAATAAGTACATACTGCTGTGTTGCTGCTTAGGGTTTAATAATGTGTCTTATAACTGTAAAACTGTCCGGAAACAATATAAATCTGAATAAATTTTATATAAATAATATCTGGAAAAAAAAATGTTTTCATATATAAAATTAACTAATTAATTAATTAATTAATTATATGTGTTGTTTTTATGAGCGAACCCAACATATGGGTGTCATATCCTGCAGTTTAAAGCAAAGACGGACACTGTCATGCCTTCAAATCAACAATTATTATACTTATTAACAATTATATTTATGACAGCAAGATAAAAGGTATACTCTTTATGCTTTTACCTCATTTCTTTTACAAATTAACAGTACCCTTGAGAATTGCATTTAAAGGGGTCATCGGATGCCCATTTTCCACAAGTTGATATGATTCTTTAGGGTCTTAATGAAAAGTCTGTAACATTGTTTGATTAAAATTTTCTCAATGGTAGTGTTAAAAACACCTTTTTTTTTACCCCGTCTAAAAAAGCTCTTTTCAGAGCACGCAGTTTTGTAGCATTTTCCTTTAAATGTTAATGAGCTCTGCTGACCCCGCCCCTCTCTTCCGAGCTGCTCTCTGAGGGACTGTTTACTTTAAGCCGAATTCATCATGAAACTTGATCATTAGCACATTATTAGGAAAGGCGATTTGCAAAGATTCATTAATAAACCTTACACTCACTTCTTCTATTGGTGAAGCTGGATCACGAACGATTTGTGCAAACATAGATGCATTTATGTAGAACGGGGGCACATTCCCTTCAGAAACAAATGTAATCCACTGCGTCTTCAGCTGAAACGCTACTGTCAATCAAACTATCGTGGGAGGGACCTGTTTTTGTGATGTCACACAGACAGGCATCTGAGATCGGCTCGATTTGAGAAAGGGTTAAAGATTTTAGTAGTTAAAAAAAACACTAGGTGCATTTTTATTATTATAGGGTGGTTGTGTACACACACTGCCAACACACATTTCAGTTCAAACAGATTGTAAAAGTGCATGTAGCATCCGATGACCCCTTTAAAGTCATATACAAAATCATATAGATAAATAATTTAGCAACACCTGTAGACTAATATTTTTAAATGTAATCAGTGTCAATTAATATTTATTTTGCTCAGTGCAATGTGTAGCAGTAGTTTAGTAATTACATAACTTAGATTAGAAAGTACTGTGTTACTACCTGGTGTTTAATAATGTGTATAACAGTGAAAAATCTAATCAATATAAAGCTAAAGAAATTTAATATAAATATTAATTAATTCATTCATTTTGTTTGTTTGTTGATATAATTATTTTACTTAAACAAGATTGCATTTTTTTTTAACAGTACCCTTGAAAATTGTTTAAAATCATGTACAACATAATGTCATATAGGTTAAATATATTTAGTCACACCAGTAGCCTAAAAAAAGGTGCAAAAATTTATTGTACATGGAGCAAGTTGACTCAGCATGTTAAGATCACATGACTGTCTGACTATCACTCTGTAACTTGTTGCAAATGGTCAAAAAATTAATCATGTCTGACAGTAAATAGATGTAACAATGGAATCAGTAACTAAAACATTCATGTTCATGTGAGGATGCATCCACTCTCTTAAGAGTCATATGACTGCCATATTGATCAGCACAACATAAATAAAAAAAAATTGCAGAGCGAGCCTTTTAACTAATCATAAACACTTTAGCACTTGAACGCAGTGATGAAACAAGTTTAAAATGTTATTGCAAGCATCAAAGTAAAAGACAGAGACGTATCTGTGCTGACAAGCTCAGCATGAACATGGATTTCGTCTACTCTGCCTTTTAAGTCTTTACCTCATCAGCATTCTGACAGAGTTAATAATATCAGCATTTTCCGGTTAGTCTTTCTCTTTGTTTTTTGAGACAGCTTAAAGTGTCTCTTTTAACATCGTGACAAATTATGTAATCATGTTCTAATGGAGTGTATCGCCTCCCACCAGTCCACAGCCGAGAAGTTCTGTGGCGCCGTCAGGAGAACGAGTGTGTTGCTGAACACACACTCGCGCACATGCCGACAGCATCTTCCAGTCATGACACATTCGTGACCAGCATGTAACTATGTCATGTGACAGTCTAGGCCATGAGAAAAGTAAACGCTTTGTGCAGTAGTCACAGGGACGTATCATAGTCACATTTTACTTGCACACAGATTCCATATCTTCATATTAGCACATCATATTGCTGCTTTTGTGCAATGAACTAATAACCTGAGATAAAGTGGCTGGGCAAAGAGATGGAGATAAAACACATCTATGATGTACTGGAGGCTGTTTGAGCACAAATTTTTTATTAAAGCTGTAAGTTATTTATTAACCTTGTTTCGTGGCGCCTTGGAACCCACATCATTCTGAGACTCATTACAGCAGAGCTGTGCTTCAGTAGATTGACTGAAGAGACGGCAGATAGTCCACCCACAGAACCAGACCTGAGACTTGTGTGCATTTTGAGAAAGCAGTGGTACCTTTCTTTTTGTTTCATTTGTTTCACAAGCTGAGGGAGTACCCAAGCACACACTTATTTTTTACTTACCCACTTTTTATTGATTGATCGATTTTTTATTTTATTTATTTATTTTTTGTGGAGCAGTCTTGTCTTAGTTGGTGCCCTAGGCAAGAAAACACATGACTAAAGGTGGAAAAACATCATAGCAGTTGACTGTATGTAGGATGTTAGTCTCGTAGTTTTTAGTAGAGTTGGTAAATAGCTAGTATACAGTTAGAATAAAGAGGGCACCTAAAAACCCTCATGACGTAAATTATCAGATAATTTGACATTTGATGTCCTGTGACTTTACAAAAAACAAATAATATTAGTGAATTTATAATATATATTTACAAATATATAATTTGAAAAAAATAATAATTCATAAAATAACTGTTAGTAAAAAGATAGTTTATAAAAATATGTATCCTTTTTAAATATATTTTAATTATATTTCCAACAAGTATATTGAAATCTATCTATCTATCTATCTATCTATCTATCTATCTATTTATCTATCTATCTATATATCTATCTTCCAATAAAAATTATACTTTTTTTGTAAAAAACCTATATTTAATTTTTTTCTTGTTTACACTTGTTACTTCATGTAACATCAAGATTAATTAAATTGAATTCATTAAATTTAGACTGCAATTTTAAAACTTTTTTTCCTTTGCTTTACCGATTTATGTGTCATTGTATGCAAAACAGCAGCTTCAACATTTTAATAACTACACTCCCAGAAATAAGGGTACAGAAGCTGTCACTGGGGCGGTACCTTTTCAAAAGGTACATGTTTGTCCTTAAAGTGCACATATTATAAACTAATAGGTACAAAAGTGTACTTTTTGAAAAGATACCACCCCAGTGACCGCTTTTCTACCTTTATTTCTGAGTATACTTCTGTGTTCCATATGAAAAGGTGTGTAGGAAAAGGAGTGAATTAGATTGAATTTAGACAAGTGAATGGTTGATTCCTACCACAGTGTTTTAGAGAACCACTTCTTACCATAAGCCAGCTTAATTATCAAAGATACCATTTTAGGGTTTTCACAGGCTGCATTCAAAATCCACTCAGAAATCGGAGGGGGCACGTACCCTCTCAGTTGGAACGATCATGATGCTTCTGCCCAAGTGGGGTGTCTTTTTTATCAGCTCGGCTTGAAACTCAACCCACTGCGGGCTCCGGTCTCCCTCAGCAGTCTCCAGAGCCTGAAAGGGTAGCACGCAGGGTGATGATGCCTTTATTTGAAAGCCCACGCCGGTTCCTCTGTCCTCTCTTCCTCTGGTGTGGCTTACAGCTGGGATTGACCGCAGAAGCCCATTCATCCCGACAGGCATAAAAGGATGAGATCTTGCCTGGGACATCAAGGCAGAACGGTATAAAGAGTGTCAGCTGTGTAACACAGCTGCTCTTAGACACTCAGGAGGGGGAAATTCAGCATTTTACATCCATATTTCCTGCCGTATACACATGTGTATGTGTTTTCACGTGTGTGAGCTCCCTGTAGAGAGAGGGGATTTGTTAGCCTAACTAGATCTAGGGTGTATCATTGCTAAGTCAGATGTTGGGGCAGTACATTAAGGAAATCAAATCAGCGCAAATTACATTCTTAAAGCTGTAAAACGAAGGAGAAATGAAGGAGAAAGTTTTGGCAGACTCCATAGCCTGGGTTTCATTATCTGTACAAGTACAGTCGTAGATCTGGACACCATTTTGGAGAGTATGGAGGAGTGTGAGACGTGACAGCACCTGCCAAACGTCTCTCCTGTGCAATCGACGCATGTGTGCATCCATTGGAAGAGAATTCCCAAGCCATGCTTCGTGATTAATACAGTCTGATTCTCCACAAACCGTTATCCTCTTCTCTCTTGAGGTATATGTGAATGAACGGCCACAAGTTCTGCAGTTGTGAAAATGCAGGAGTTAGACGCAGCGACACAGACTTTGTGGATCTGTCAGGGTGCTAAAATACGCAGGGGAGCTTTCGAACAGCTCAAACGATATGTGGGCGTTTTAACGGACTGTGGAAACGGAATTTCTCATTCAAGCAGATGCAAAGTCACATATCTCCATGGCAACCAGGAGTCGTGCTAATTGCGTGTCTATGTGATTCCCATCCACTGCGCTAGTGCACAAACATAGCCTCGGACCAATCGGATTCTGAGCTGAAGATGCGCTGGTATTGATTGAGTGCGTCTGTTTAAATATTTATTTACTGAGTAAAATTTTTGAAGAAGCTGTTGGGGCACTTGGTTTTAAAGATTAATGCATGTTTTATTTATATGACCTTTAGCATGAAGCGAAGCATGAAAGTTAATGGAAGAGTGTTGATGTGATTCGTCCAAGTTGGAAACATGAGCAGAAGTAGAACTGTGAACATAAATTAATCTGAATTCATAATGTTGAAAACTATTAATTTCCATCACTTATTTACATATGGTAAGCTATCAAAACTAAATATTTGCAAATTATGCAAATCAAGTGAATGTCTTATTGTCTGTTAGCAGTTTTGATACGTCACTCCTTTAAAGAAATAGTTCAGCCAATAATTAAAATTGGCTTAGGATCTACTCACCCTGAGGCCGGGATGTTTGTTTTTTCATCAGAACAGATTTGGGGAAATTTAGCATTACATCACTTGCTCACCATTGGATAATCCATAATAAAATCCATCTCCTATTGTCCACTCACGTCAAAATGATACATTTCCTATGATGTTAATTGGTGGACTGGAGATGTGTGGATCACTTGTGGATTATTGTGATGTTTTTATCAGCTGTTTGGACTCTCATTCTGATGGCACCCATTCACTGCATAGGATCCATTGGTGAGTTAGTGATGTAATGCTAAATTTCTCCAAATCTGTTCTGATGAAGAAACAAAATCATCTACACCTTAAACTGCCAGAGTGTAAGTACTGTACATAGTAATTTTCAGCAAATGTTTTCAGCATTTCTAGACAAACAATTCTTAATATTAAAAGAACTTGCAAAATCATTCATTATAATTCGATACAGACTTGCTTTTTGATTACTGATCTCTATAGATTATAGATATATTATAAAAATCATCTATATTATAGATGAGTGTTCTCGCCACGTTTCAAAATGACATGCTTCTTCCACAACACATACTGTATGGGCAACTCTTGTATTATCTAGAATTCTGAGTTTCCCACTTGGAAATATGACTTAATTTGGTCATTCATGTGTAGTTACGAATATACCAATTCCACTTGAAGAGCGCATTTGTTCCTGCTTTTAGTACCCTTGGTGCCGTTTTTCCCTAAATGTTGCTTGTTTATGGAAAGCGTCAGCTGATGATGTGGGGTTACTAGTGTACGTGGGTTGTAATATCTGTGATTGATATCTGCACCTGCTTCTTTTTTTTCATCATTTGTAGTGTGTTACTCTGTATTATGCAAACTGGTCCGTGGCATGTTGCTTCTGAAATGCTTGAATTAATGGTGCACAATAATTAGTCTGTCCTTTCCATCTCTGAACCATTTGTAATTATGTTACATAAGTTGCTAATTTCCACACACAAATCAGGCAAGGGACATATGGAAATATTGTTTATCGTCAACAGATGTGGGACAAAATATAGAGAGCGCTTTCATCTCCCACAGACTTTCTACACCACTGTTGTGCCTGTCCCACTTTTAAAAGACTCTTAAAGTGCACAAGCCAGAATGTGACAAATCTTTTGTCTGGCTAAAATTCAATCTGCTGCACAAAATGGATCCCACTCGCTCTTTCAGAAGGGTTACATTTATAGTCACAGAAGCTGGTTGCAGAGGAAATCATAGTGTGCAAAAAAATTTGATCACTTGCCATAAGCATCATTCACATAGGCCAGCTTATCAACACTGGATTTTATTGCTAATCTATGAATCTATCCACTCACTTCAAAATCACTAGACAGGGAGTTGCAGAAGTAGATACGAAGTATGAATTATTTTACAAATTTATTTCTGTCAGAGTCAGTACCAGTATTATCAAAGATCTTAGTAAACACATCCTGCCCAACCATGCAGCCTATCATGGGTAAACAGAACAGCAGGTATCATTAATGTTCCCCTCTCTGAGAACCATGGTTACATGCATAACCCGAACCATTCCCCTTCAAGTGTGTCACTCATAGTGTCCACTAGAGGACGCAGTGTCTCATTCCCTCACGGGGAAACAAGGAATATGAGAAAGCCAGGTCCTGACTGTGGATGAAAGGAGGCACTGGGGATGGAGGAGGGTAATTAACTGCTGAGCAAAGTCGAAAAGCTGCTGGATAATACTGTATAGACCTTATATGTGACCCAGGACCACAAAACCAGTCATAAGGGTCTTTTTTTATTAATAAATAAGCTTTCCATTGATGTATGGTTTGTAAGGATAGGACAATATTCGGCCGAGATACAACTATTTGAAAATCTGACTTGCACAACATTTTAAAGGGATATTTAAATGTTAGAAAATCTGGAATCTGAGGGTGCAAAAAAAACTAAATACTGAGAAAACTGCCTTTAAAGTTGTCCAAATGAAGTTCTTAACAATGTATATTACTAATCAAAAATTAAGCCTATTTACTGTAGGAAATGTACAAAATATATTAATGGAACATGATCTTTATTAATATCCTTATGATTTTTGGCATAAAAGGAAAATCTATAATTTGGAACCATAGAATGTATTGTTGGCTATTGCTACAAATATATCCATGCTTCTTGCACGGGGCAGTTGTGGCCTATTAGGTAACGTGTCGGACTTGTAACCCGAAGGGTTCGAGTCTCAGGTCTGGCAGGGATTGTAGGTGGGGGGAGTGTACAGTATATCCAGCGCTCCCTCCACCTTCAATACCATGACTGAGGTGAGACCCTTGAGCAAGGCACTGAACCCTGGGCACCGCAACATTGGCTGCCCACTGCTCTGGGTGTGTGTTCATGGTGTGTGTGTGCGTGTGTGTGTTTGTTCACTACTCACTGCAGAGCACAAATTCCAAGTATGGGTCACCATACTTGGCCACACGTCCTTTACTTTTCTTTTCCTTTATGACTGGTTTTGTGGTCCAGGGTCACATATAGGAATGCCATGATAGGCGTAGTAATCCTATGTAGATGTGGATCAGCTGAGAGGCAGCTGATGCAAGCTTGATTGACATGACCTGTCAGAACTACTGCTACGCCTGATTTGAGTATTTACATTGGTCACCAATTAATTTCTTACGCAAGTGACTGTATAATGAAAAAGTCACTGTGTGCTGTTAAAATTGTTTAATTATTAAATATAACATAGATTATTCAATTATTTATTTATGTGGACTAAGGAATTTTCTAGCCAAGCTTTTCCATGTAATTAAAGTAAATAAAGACCGGGGGTGACACGCTTAAAACCTCCATAAGTGTATCAAAATATTAATCCATGTGACTTGTGTGTTAAATTCTAAGTCTTTTATGTCATACAATAGGTGGATTTGAGATGGATCCTTGCAATAAATCAGGGGTTCCAATTAAAACATGGTCTGAATGATTTGTTCACAGATTCTGATCTGATTCCTGGTTTAACACTGTGATTCAGTGATCCGGTTGCAGAGGTTAACAGCTCACTGGAAGATTATTAGTGATTAATGACTTAAATGGTTGCATAGCTTTAGAGGACTTGAAATATCACTTTTATGGTGCTTTCATCCTTTTTTGAAGCTTGAAAGCTTGAGAAGAGCGACCTGTATGGTCTTCAGAGTGAAGTCAAGAAATTCATACAGGTTTGTAACATGAAAGTGTGTAAATGATGACATCCCTGATGATATCCCTTTAAAATGTTGTGCCAAACCACCCTGCCGCTTTTTAAAAGGTGATGTCTATACTCGCACTATTATTCAGTTGTGGAGATTCTTATCTCTGCATTTATTGTCTTTTTGAATAGAGCACTGACAGATGAACAGTATGAAGGACATAAGACAGTAAAGCGCTCAGGGTGCAGAAGATTATAGGCCTGTTATGTGAAATTACAGCGTTGGAGATATCACACGCCATTGTTTACACTGTATAGATATAATTTGTTGATTTAATTATTAATACAGGCGAGCTGCAGAGTCTGCATATGATAATAGACAAATAACCAATGAACTTGTTGAATACTGCCAGCAGGTATGAGGGTGCCAATAATGGAGGATGTTTCCCTTGTTTAATGCAACAAACAACATAAACCACACGGCGCTTATACAGAGCACTGTTTGTAGTTATGTGTGTGTAATGGATACTAGAATGGAGTAACAGAAGATAGATACATTAAAGACAAGAACATTGTAATATCTCATAAGGTGTTTAGCTCTCCATCTTGGATGTTTTTTTTGGTCTAGACTAATCCAATATTAGACAGCATGGGTTTGTAAGAAGGGAAGCAGCTGAACACTTAGTGTGTTCCTGTGGAGACAACCAAAGAGGAAGCAAATTTGATTATTTTTCTCTGTGCTCCCTCTCTGTGGCTCCTCCTTATATCTTTTCTTCTCTTGTATGAGAGGGGGGTAATTTCAGCCATATTCTTTTCCTTGCTGCAGAAAGCGTGAGATTACTGAATCTGAGGCATGTTTAAAAGTGCAGATAAGTGAGTCAGATCAAAGGAAATTTTTAATGTTGCAATACTTACTGGCTGTTTACAGCTTGTTCGCTACAGTCTATGTTTGTGTGAACATCTTTAAAACCACTTCATTATAAATATAATCCTGACGGCGAGTATTGAACAATATCCACGGCTTTTATTTTTAAATACCATAGATATATTGTATTGGCATTAGCTGAAATAGCAGATTTTGAATGTTAAATTGGATAACAATAGACTGTCAAATAGACAGAAATATATACATTTTCTTATTTACAGAGTTGGACAGAGATTTTCTTTTTCGAGTTCACTCACTATGATATAATTCCTGAACTAATCTTGCTATTTAAATAAATCTAACAGTGCCAAAAACTCAGCTAACGGGCCAGAGAACGGTTTTCTAAATGTTATCAACAAACATTCCTCCAGTAATGTTAATAGAACTTTGGTCTTTAATAGTGTTCTCAAAACTTTAGCACAAAAATGTAAAAATTATTTACACTTTGTTCATGGAACATTTTGTTTAAATGTGAATACTTCTTTCAAAATGTCAGAGAACATTCAAAAGTAAGGTTCCAAAAACAGACGTATGTAATGTTTGTAATGTTTGTATAAGCAACAAAAACGTTTTAACACATTCCAAAAACAGATGTTTTGGTAGTGCCTCACACCATTTGCTGCTTACTACTTCGAGTTTTATTTCATATATCTCTTGTTAGTCAATCAGCGATATTCATTTACACAATAAATTCATCTTGCGCAGAAGACATAAAACAATAGCACTGCAGCTTCTCACTCTCTCTAGTGGTAGTCTAGGTGGGCTGGATCTCAGATGCCGATCTAGGACTTTAATGATAAAGTGTCAGTCTGTGATTCCACTCTCTGTTCCTGTATAAATCATTTCTCTGTTGGTGTGTCACACCGCAGATGGCCTGTCCCAGTCAACGGCTGCTCCTGCTGTTACCAAGCAACCAGAAAACTATAAAACGTTGTCGTCGGAAAGCCTTTTTCATAAGCAATGTAATCAGTGCAATCGACAAGAAGTATGTTGGCTGTCTCTGTTGTCTAGTTCCTGATAGCCTTTTTCATTTGCTGAACAAAATAATATTTTTTTATTAGGCGGCACTCCTAAAGATAAGACATGTCCAAATGAGAAATAAAAAACACTTAGTACTTAGTGGTGATTTTATTTACGTTAGTGTTATACACACACACACACACACACACACAAAAAAATATATATATTTTGAACTTAAGAAACTTTTTGCAAAAACATCAAAGAAATTCTGACCCCAGACTTTTGAATAGTAGTGTACATACAGTTTCATATAATTTAAATATAACAATAAAGAAAAAATACTTTAAGAAGTTGGATATGCATTGTGCTTCTGCTACACTTTATTTGTTATTTTAGAAGTGTACTTGTGTGCCAAACACCAGCCGCTGTCCACTTACAATGTCCATGAAGTTTGAACATTGGAAAAACTCGATAACCTTTTATTTAACGTCACTGTTGTGCCTGTTTCTTCTCCTGTTTGGCAGGGGAGTAATAATACAGATTACTATGCACACAGCTGGCAGCATCTGCGATGGTTCAGCTGAAATAAACGGCATCTCAGCTCAAGGACACAGTGGAGGGGCACCACACAGGGCTTGTTTAATTGCCGCTGCACGTCCTCTGTAAACAGACTTTGGTTTAGCGGAGAGGACGACCGGTACGTTAGCGAAGCCAGCGGTCGACTTAGGGGTCTGTTATAATTCCAGATGCTTGACTATTCCTGGATAGCCCAGGGCTCTAGCACACGTCACACATGTGCGTTGAGTGCTCTGACTTTCACCTTGGCCTGCTCTCTAGATCATTCACACTAATGTGAATCTACACATGATGTATATAGGTGTAGAGCAGCACATGCCCAAAGGGAACGTTATGATAGCTTTAGCACTGCACGTAACGATTTCAGTTCTCTATTGGAAAAATGAGAAATGTGAACCTTTCGTGAATATTATTCCCTGACTCTCAGATGTACGCTGCATTCAGCTGAATGCTTTACCATGGAAGATGTGAGCACTCATCATCTGTTTTGAGATAAACGTTTCAGCTAAAAAAATTGCATCTTTCTTCAGGGAAACAACAAGGTGCTAGTTGTTCTCCTTGGTAGAATGAAAGCACTTCTTTCAGGGAATGATGGTCTGGACCTTTTTGCGCAACCTTTGAGTATAACATGATTTTTGTATTCCGATATTGTTATGCTGGATAGGAGCCACAGTAATTGATTTTTAAAGACTGAAAATGTTATTCCAAGAATAATGGGCGCTGTGGTAATTGATCTGTTTTTGTCCATATAGGAAGGTCTTTTATTTAGTTAAAGACGTTTTCTAAGGGGTTGCCAGGTTTTTTGTAATTTATAGACCCTGCACACTTTTTGAAAAGTGTGTAGCAGGCAGCACTGGCTGAAATTTGCATTGGTTCCTATGAAAGGTTTTTAAAGGGGTCATGAGAAATCAAATCTGCCTTGATCTTTTGGCATATAAAGGGGCACATAAGCCCCTCCCACTAGCGTTTAGTCGCTTAACGGCTTGACACTTGATTGCACTGAATGTGAGTGTCGCGTCGCGTCAAAAGCAAGTACAAATTACAATCACTGTCGCTATCTTGCTAAACTGGATAGAGTATAGAGATTCGCATTCGCTTTCTGTCACAGTCCACATGCTTGAGTCTGTTGTTAATTTTTAATTTGTTGTTAAAAAGTATATTAATTTTATTTATTTATTTTTTTTAATGACCGATCGTTTTGCTAGACATGACCCTTATTCCCCGGCTGTGAATCGTGCAGAGCCCTTTGAAACTGCAATTTGGACCTTCACCCAGTTGATCCCTGTTGATGTCCACCATATGGAGAAAAATCCTGGAATGTTTTCCTCAAAAAACATAATTTTTTATTCGATTGAAGAAAGAAAGACATATTGGATGACATGGGAGTGAGCAAATTGTCAGGAAATTTTAATTAATGAGCGAATTAATCCTTTAATACCGCATTTAACGAATAATGCATGAATTGACCTTTTGCCCTCATTGCATGCTGCACAATACATGCTGTATCAGTGCAATTTGTTAAGAAACTTGAGTTTGTGTGTCACTTTACTGTTAGGAGTGACTTTGCCTGTCAATCAAACACGGTGACCTCTATTTTCTGCACACAAAAGCATTCACGGATTCTGGTTCACCAGTGGCTGATAATTTGAGTTTGTCTTTGCTCCTGGGAGCGTTTCACCTTATTGTTCCTGCGGATAAAAGTATTTAGCGGCATGTTCTGGAGACTAAGAGGAGTGATGATGGTTTGGATGTGATCAGCAGGTTTTCTTGCAGTACAGCTGGCCTGGTGCTGTTCTCAGATCCGCTGGATCTGTCGTGGGAATTCAGCCACCTGACAATGATAAATGCCTCGGCTCTTGCAACTGCATTCTATAAACCTTTTACTTATCCAGGTCTATGATCATTAAAAGCCACTCAGCTTGTGAAATCTGGTACCTTATCACACGCCAAGCTGAAAGAGCCAGCTTAGAAGGAGTTTCTGTACTAGTTTATGCTGGGTTGTGATGGCTTATACTGGTTACTGCTGACATCTGGCAGTTGGCTAATTCCACCGCAGGAGAAACGGATAATAAAGAGGTCAGACCTTCAGCAGTATTTAATGTAAAGGATTAATGACGTTAAGTGGTGGTGAATGGAGAGCACAGGAAATGAGAATGAGATTATCTTATTTCTAAGAAGCCGCTTACAATATCATAGCCTGAAACATCCATTGAAGCAGGAAGGCTTTATTGTATTTCAAGGCTGGGACCCATTCCCTCCCATCATTATAGTGTCATAGTTCATGAATAGTATGCTGAATCAGTGTTTTTAAGGCATGGGATCTGCTGTCTACATTAAAGTCTCCCAAAAGTCCCTTTAAGGCAAGTCATTTCACTCAGCAGCCATCTTGCTAATGACCTTTTTTCTATGTAGGTAATAGACATACATGTACAGCTCATATATACTTGAATGGAAACTGTACGTGTAATCTTGACAAATAGTTTTGCAGAGTACATACATTCCATTAGCATAAATGAAAATTCCTACAGCTGCCATAATTGAGCAGTACAATTTCTCTAATTTGATTTTCTACAGTGATATATATATATGTATATACGTATATATGTGTGTATGTATATATATATATTATATATATATATATATATATATATATATATATATATATATATATATATATATATATATATATATATATATATCAGGGGCATAGGGATATATATATATATATATATATATATATATATATATCAGGGACTTAAATATAACCACTTTGTTACATCAAAGTAAGACTTAACATGGCATGAAAACATAATCTGTGGGAGGTTGTAGTGAGTAATCAGCTTTGTGAAATATAAGGTAAATCTCTGTGTCTGTGGCCAGTATTTACCGTGCTTTGATGACTGATGATCTGTAAATTCAAAAACACTAACTTGATGAGATTCATACATGACTTTAATAAATAGAATATTGATTAGTACATTGTTAAAGAAATTGCAATAACAATAACAATAACCAATTGGTTATCAAGTTGCCTTTTTCCTCAGTATGATTTACAATCCAGTCCAGGAATGTATTGACATTTTGCAGGAAATGACCAAGTTTGGTGGAAAAACAATAGCTCATACATGAATAAATATATAGCTATGGATTGTAATGTATTCTGTGATGTTTTGTGGTATCCTGTTTGACAAAAAGATGAAAAAAAAATGGCTAAAAAGTATCTACATTAATTTCCAGTTGTCACCCTCGTGTAAGCTACTGTAACTCTGATTCTCTTTAACTTTAGCTCATTATTTACATCCAGTTTGGCACCCTGTCAATGTTTTTGCTGTTGTGTAAATCAAGTTAAACTCAATAATTAATAAGCCTTAAGTGCCTGAGATTGACCAGAGAATAATGCTGTCTGGTACATTTTTGAATAAATATGCTTCTCAGAATTACAACACAAGCATATTCTTAGTATTCATATACTGTAAGTCACAAAGTTCAAAAGGTACTGCATAACAGGAAGAGCGCAACAATATTGTTTCTGTCCCTAGGGTTTAGACCCTCTGACCCTACTGGAGAATATTATTACAGACCGCCTTGATTGAATTTGCTCTCTGCTAATGAACGCACAGCGGAGGGGAGAAGTGCATCTCCTCTTGCATTGTAATGAGTTGACTGAATCAGAAGAACCCGGTCACCCTTGTGTCAGTGGGGCCATTAGTATAGGTGGCAGGCTGTGATGGTCCTCTTGGCTTAATCAATGTGATAGCTTCATCAATCCTTTTCTCCTAAGCTAGCAACAAGCAAATAATCCAATTGTTAGCAGTGACACTGAACAGTGAGGCTTCCCGTTTCTGTTGCTCAGAGTCCTTTTTTTGAAATCATCATGATAGTGCCAAGTAAAGGTGAAACCAGCGCCCAGAGAAAGCCCATTTGTCATTTTGAAGGGTTTCACAGAAAAGCTAACCTCCTTTCAAGCTTTATCATTGTAGGATATTTTTATTAATAAAAAGGATGTTTTTTTTCTGTATAGAAAACTTTATTTTACAGTACATGTACTTACAGTGTACTTAAAGTGTACTTACCTAAGAAAGTACTGGTAATATAAGTTAACTAAATGGGGTAGGGTTGGGATTTGGGGTAATGCAGGTTCAGGGTAAGTACCTAGTTATTACATAGTTATTGTAATTACATTAATAAGTGGTATGTACACGAGGAACAGGACTGTAAAATAAAGTGCTACCGGTATTTCTGTTGGGAACAAATCTATTTGGTCAGTATTTTCTCTTCATATTAATTTGTAGATTTTAAATTGACTGACATTGCATCTATTCTAATTTTACTCAACAAATATTACAAACCAAATATTCAAACATTTTGATATTTAAAATATTCAAACATTATGATATTTAAACTGTTACTTCTGTAATGTGAGACTAAATTTGGAATAGCGTATGTACATTAAGAGTAATGTATCCAAATTCAGTCTTGCTTATTGCCACCTACTAGGGCTGTCAAAATGGCTGAAAAACTAAATTCGATTTTTGTACTTAAATATTATAAAAAAATTAATTATATTCAAATTTAAAATGCACAATTTCAGCTAGGGTGAAGAAAAGCTTTTGCCTTCTCTTCTGAGGCCACAAGAGTGTGCATTCAGAATATTACTTATGCACGTTTATTCAAAGCTATTCAAAGATAACATGACTATCTGTGAAAAAAAGTAAATCCCAATCAAGTCAAGTCTGCTTTATTGTCAATTCTTCCACATGTACAGTACATACATACAGAGAATCGAAATTGCGTTACTCTCAGACCCCCGGTGCATACAAATAACACTAACAGTAGAGCCTAAAAATCTAGATCAAATATAAAAAATATAAGATAAAAAACTATACAAATAAGGGAACGTAAAAAAGACATAATAGAAAAAATAAAATAAAATAAGGTTAAATAAAAGCAGCGCAAGGCACATGGCAGATAGAGTGCAAACCAGTGAACAAACAGTGCAGATAAAAAGATTTTTAGTGCATAAAAAAATAGCTTATTCAGTCTGATTAAAAGTGACAAAGTGACAAAGGGCTCAGAGCAGTTATTTTATTAAACTGACAGATGAGGAGGTAGAATGATGTCAGATCCATGGTGAATGAGGTAGTGAGCAGACCACTGCTGCACAAAGTGACTGGTGCATGACATTCGTATGTTAGAGGGAGGGGGGGTTCATAGTTCAGTGGTGCCTGAGGCAGAAGAGGGACGGGGGGGTAAGTTCGGGAGCGAGTTCAGCTTCCTGACAGCCTGATGGATGAAGCTGTCCTTCAGTCTGCTGGTCCTGGCCTGGAGACTTCGCAGTCTCCTCCCTGATGGCAGCAGACTGAAGAAGCTGTGTGACGGGTGAGTGGGATCACCTGCAATGCAGAGGGCTTTTCGAGTGAGACGGGTTCCATAAATGTCCTGGAGGGAGGGGAGAGAGACACCAATGATCTTCTCAGCTGCTCTCACTATGCGTTGCAGAGTCTTCCGGCAGGACGCGTTGCAGGCGACATACCACACAGTGATGCAGCTGGTCAGAATGCTCTCGATGGTGCCTCTGTAGAAGGTGTACATGATGGGGGGTGGGGCTCTGGCTCTCCTCAGTTTGCGGAGGAAGTAGAGACGCTGCTGTGATTTCTTGGCCAGTGCTGCAGTGTTGTCGGTCCAGGAGAGGTCCTCTGTGATGTGCACACCCAGGAACTTGGTGCTGCTCACTCTCTCCACAGTCGCACCGTTGATGGTCAGAGGAACATGCTGAGTGTGCGCTCTCCTGAAGTCCACAACAATCTCCTTCGTCTTCTCCACGTTCAGAGAGAGATTGTTGTCACTGCACCACCCGGCCAGGCGGCTCACCTCGCTCCTGTAGTTTGTCTCATCTCTGTTGCAAATGAGACCCACCACAGTCGTGTCATCCGAAAACTTATTAAAGAGGTTGGAGTTGTGTGACGGTGTGCAGTCGTGGGTCAGCAGAGTGAAGAGGAGGGGGCTCAGCACACATCCTTGGGGGGCCCCAGTGTTCAGTGTGATGGTGCTGGATGTGTTGCTGCCGACACGTACTGCCTGAGGTCTTCCAGTCAGAAAGTCCAACAGCCAGTTGCACAGCGAAGTGTTGAGCCCCAGCTCGACCAGTTTGTGAATGAGCTGTTGAGGGATGATTGTGTTGAATGCTGAACTGAAGTCTATGAACAGCATTCTGACGTATGAGTCTTTTTCCTCTAGATGTGTGAGTGCTGAGTGGAGGGTAGTTGAGATGGCATCATCGGTCGACCGGTTGGACCGATATGCAAACTGGAATGGGTCCAGGGAGGGGGGGAGGGCAGACTTGATGTGGTGCATGACTAGCCGTTCGAAGCACTTCATGAGGATGGGAGTAAGTGCAACAGGACGGTAGTCATTGAAGCATGATGGAGATGGCTTCTTTCGGGACTGGAATGATGGTGGTAGCTTTGAAGCATGTGGGAACAATAGCTTGACTAAGTGAGATGTTGAAAATGTCTGTGAAGACATCAGTGAGTTCTGCTGCACAGTCTCTCAGTACACGCCCAGGAATGTTGTCAGGACCCGGAGCTTTGCGTGCATTGATCCTGCTGAAGGATCTCCTCACGCTGTCCGGGGTCAGCATCATCACCTGGTCACTGGGAGGAGGTGGAGTCTTCTGTGCAGTGGAGCTGTTTTGTGCCTCAAAGCGAGCGAAGAAGGTGTTCAGCTCGTTCAGCAGAGAGATGTTGCTGTCACAGGTCCGCTGTGGGGGCTTGTAGTCCGTAATGGTCTGTATCCCCTGCCACAGGCTCCGAGTGTCTCTGCTGTCGCTGAATTGATGGGCTATCCTCCTGGAGTACTGTCTCTTAGCCTCTCTGATGCCGCGGGATAGGTTGGCCCTGGCTGTTCTCAGGCCCCCCTCGTCTCCAGCTCTAAAGGCAGCGTTCCGCGTCTCCAGGAGTCTGTAGACTTCCCCTGTCATCCACGGCTTCTGGTTGGCCCGGACAGTAATGGTTTTTGTGACTGTTACATCCTCAATACACTTGGTGATGTAGGCAGTGACAGTCTCCGAGTACTCCTGGAGGTCAGTGGAGTTATTATAAGTGGCAGCCTGCTTAAACATATTCCAGTCAGTTGTATCAAAGCAGTCCTGAAGAGCCTCAGACGATCCTTCTGGCCACACTTGAATCTGTTTCTGAACTGGTTTGGCGACTTTAACGAGCGGTCTGTATGCAGGCATTAGCATGACAGTGATGTGGTCTGAGGCACCGAGGTGGGGGAGGGGGAGGGCTTTGTAAGCTCCTCTCTGTGTGGTGTAAACAAAGTCTAAAATGTTTTTACCTCTTGTTGGAAAGTTAATGTGTTGGTGTATTTTAGGAAACCCCTCTTTAAGTCAGCATGGTTGAAATCCCCAGCTATGATGAGAAAAGCATCGGGGTGTGCTGTCTGCTGCTCACTGATGTGCTGGTACAGTTCATTTAGTGCATCGTTCCTGTTGCTGTTGCTGTTGTTCGGGGGAATGTAA
This sequence comes from Cyprinus carpio, assembly GCF_018340385.1. Lineage (NCBI taxonomy): Eukaryota > Metazoa > Chordata > Actinopteri > Cypriniformes > Cyprinidae > Cyprinus > Cyprinus carpio. Next base: position 20,375,824 of record NC_056599.1, on the reverse strand, counting down.
ACCGAAACGAGCAGTATGGCAGTATATTCCCTCGGCAGATAGAACGGCCGGCACTTAATAATCATAAACTCCACCAGGGGTGAGCAGTGTTTGCAGACCACAACAGCATCGCGGCACCACGCGTCATTGATGTAAACACAAAGCCCGCCGCCGCGGCTTTTTCCTCCCGCGACGCGAGCTCTGTCTGCTCGATAGCACGTCAGCTGGTCGAGCTGAATGGCGCAGTCCGGAACGCTGTCGCTGAGCCATGTTTCCGTGAATACAAACACACAACAGTCTCTTACAGTCCTCTGAGTTGAACGTAGTAATCGGATGTAGTCCAGTTTATTGTCCAAAGAGCGTACGTTAGCCAGTACGACGGTGGGGATGGATGGCTTGTGTGGGTTAGCCGTTAGCCTAGCCCGGATACCTCCGCGCTTACCCCTCTTCTGCTTCCTCTCACGCCGCTTGTGGCGCCTCCGCTGTGGGCGAGATGCAGTAGAGGGGGTCGGTGATGATGTAGGCCTCCGGAGCAGTTCGAGATCTCGCAGCAGTTCCGCGTGCGCGGAGTTTAACTCCAAAAATGCGGCTCTGCCGACATCCAGCAGAAACTCACGACTGTATGCGCGCTTAAAGACAGATAGACGCGATGACGACGGTACAAAAACACTGCGACTCACAAGACAAAAAACACGAAAACACACCGTTCTGTCGGGACAGAGAGAAGCCGCTGCGTGTGGACGCGCCGCCATCTTGGTTAAAAGAATGAATGGATGCGTAATGTTTAAAATAATGTTTATAAACCAATTATAATTAAGTTCCTTAAACAACTATAAACAAAACAGCATCAGGTATGTATGCATAGTTTAATACAAAGGGCGGAAAGCCAATTACACAGAGTATATTTTTCATTTAAAAACATGAGATGCAGTGGGATGGGGAAAAAACCCACCATAAAGTCTCAATATATTTTTTTTTCAAAGTTAAACTTGCATTAGTTTTACATGGCTTTCTAAACATGCAGCTCCTTTGTGCGAGACGCAAGCGCAACAGTGATAGATATCCATCTAGAAAATGTGCGAAATATGCATTCGGTGTGAACGGCTCGGTTTCAGTTTTGATGTAGACAAGATAACAAGATCTTCTCTGCATTGATGTTCTCTTTTTTCGCAATATTTTAGTGAACAACTCAGCAGCGCTGCATCTAGTGGCTTCAACTGGATAGACTAACAGAAACATTATAATGCAACGACACTTACTTCGCCATCGCATCTCGTGCGCCACTGATAAGGATGCCTTCTTAACCCACATCTAAAATTCAAATGCAACGTTTTTGCATTCGAATGTCGATTTTTATTTTAAATTCGACAAATATTCGAAATTCAATTTTTTTTTGACAGCCCTACCACCTACTGGTGCAATAATGTAATATGCAGATCACTGAACGAATCTCTTTTTGTGAACAGATTCAAAATATTTGATTCACCTGGAAAAATCAAAAAAGTGAAGCAAAAATTACTCAACTCTGCCAGAATAATCTTTTCTGTATTTTTTACCAAACTGTCATGCTGTTATAATATCAGCAGCTATCAGAGAAAAGAAATAAAGGAAATGCTGATAATCTGAACAGCAGTGCCAAAAACCCACATTAGCACCTAGAATGTGTAAATGAACACCTCTGTTAATTATGTCTTATTACTATTGCTTTAATTGCCAACTAAATGCCTTATTTATTCAGCGACACGATGCCAACTGCTAGAATAACAGGGATTTAAGTTCAAAGTGTGATTTCCAAACTCAATAGTTTTCCAGTGAGTCATGCATTTGCATGTTAGTGGGTTTCAGTCAGGGCGGTAGCTGCGGCTTCCACAGAAAAGCGATGCAGAAGGTTTGTTCTAACACAGAGACACATTTTGCAATGCAGCCATATGGCAGATGTTCACAAGAGAGCGTGATAAAGGAGCCAGTCTGCCGTGGCTGTGTCCCACTTAGTTGGCAGGATGAGTACTTCAAGGACAGACAATCTCTTGCACAAACACCGTTCCATCTAGCCATCAAAGTCACGCAACTTTCCTGTGATGTTGCAGAAACCCAGTAAATTACTGCCATAAGCCCCATTACTAGAACTGATCTGAAAACAATAACTGGAGGCTTCGGGTGAAAAAAACACTCAGACGAACCAAGTTTTCTGTGTTGTTGCTGTATAGGGAACGAGTAAAAATAATGTAATGCCCCGTTCACAGTGATAGCAGTTTTATCACTGCAGGTCACCAGGTGGCTGTATTGTTGGTCGCTAGTAGGCGTTCATGCTGCTGGATGACCTAATACCCATAGCTTTTAAAAGTATGATCACATAGGAGATTTGTTGATGGTAAAAATAATTTTGACAAGGAATCAGTTTTTGCTGCTAAAATTCAGGGAAAGTGTTTGTACTGTATATGGCAGTGAGTAATGCATCTTATCATGAACAAGATGAACGATTAACGATAAATGAATCAGACTCACTTAGAATGCAATCATGTTGCTGTATGTGGGTAGAGACCAATAATATAGAAGAGTGTAATCACTCAAAATAACATTATTTGGAGTAATTAAGTATGACCAGAATTATTGTTTGGTTATCTTGCACTGCACAGGTATTTGTCAGATGAGATGCACTCTAGTGTAAGAATGCAATATACAGTAGTTTTTGGTCACACTTTATTTTAAGGTCCAATTATCACTATTAACAAACTATTAACTTTTGCCTCAATAAACTCTTTATTACTGCCTATTAATAGTTAGTAAGGTAGTTGTTAGTTCTAGGTATTGTGTAGGATTAGGGATGTAGAATATAGTCATACAGAATGTGTGCTTAATAGGCACTAATAAACAGTCAATATGTTAATAATAGGCGAATTAAAGAATTTCATACGTTCAATCAGCAAGGAAGCTTTAAATTGTTTAAAGGTGACAGTAAAGGCTATTTTAAAATAAAGGCTATCTATTTAAAATAAACTATTTTTTTTACTTTTTATTCACCAAATAATCCATAAAAAAATAATAATTTGTTTCCACAAATAATATTAAGCAGCAATTTTCAACATTGATAACAAAAATAAATGTTAAAAAAAAACATCAAATCAGCATATTAGAATGATTTCTAAAGAATTGTGACACTAAAGACTGAAGTGCTAAAAATTCAACTTTGCATCACAGAAATAAATTGCATTTAAAATATTTGCAAATAGAAAACTTTTTTGCATGTTATTTTAAATTATATTTCACAGGTTTGCTGTATTTTTTTATCAAATAAATACAGCACTGGTGATCACAACAGACTTAAATATAAGAATGTAGTAAAAGAGAAGAATGGTGGAATATTGAAGGAGCAGGTTGATGGAAGGAAAATAATCTTTTCATTCTTTACACTGGTTGGGTTTCCATGACATTTTGCCTCCTCCCTTGAGTTGGCTCGATTGGTGGTTGGAAAAATCTAATTTTAGTAGTAATGCATTTGCTTTTAAAGGGTTAGTTCACTCAAAAATGAAAATTAGCCTGTGTTTTACTTACCCGCAAGCCATCCTAGGTGTATATGACTTTCTTCTTTCAGACAAATCCAATCGGAATTATATTAAAAATTGTCCTGGCTCTTCTAAGCTCTATCATTGTAGTGGGCATGTGTTTCTGTTTAACAATCCAAAACACATTAAATAAAGCGCACGCATCCATAATAAAACGTGCCTCACACGGCTCCGGGGCATGAATAAAGGCCCTCTGTAGTGAATCAATGCATTTTTGTAAGAAAGATATCCATATTTCAAACTTAAAAAACAGTTTTCTCTCACTTCTGCTAACTGTCATTTGTGGAAGCGTTCCAGCGGATGACGTAGGAAGTATGCGTCATGTGCGTGCCTCTGAGATAAGCTAGTCTCGCGAGTTTGTTTAAGTTAGCAAAGTTTCCTTACTTTAGCAAAGGAAAACTAGTCTCTTCTTGGCTTATATCGAAATCCTCCGATATTTTTATATATAACATTTTTATAATATAACTCCGATTGGATTCGTTTGAAAGAAGAAAGTCATATACACCTAGGATGGTTTGAGGGTGAGTAAAACACAGCCTAATTTTCACTTTTGGGTGAACTAACCCTGTAAGGCAGGGGTCAAGTAAGTTTGGCATCTGGCAAAAAAAAAAAAATCGCCACTAGATGGCGAGCAAAAAAAAATATATATTAATGGCATGTTTGAGTCATGCTCTTAACAAACTGTTTTATTTTAAGCTCTCAATTCATCTCAAAATAAAACATTACTGCAAAAAAAATTTGTTGTACTTTTATTTTGAAGGCAAAATCACTAAAGACAAAGTGATTGTGAGTATTTGTCGCTGTCATGACAGATCTATTTCAGAACCAGCCACTAAATAATCTGACTGCGGGCGCGGGCCAGATATTATTGCTGGCGGGCCAGTTTTGGCTTTTGCTGTTGCCGACCACTGCTTTAAGAGGATGAATAGACCATAGAGCTGGAAATCTGGCTAGTTCCTTTCATGAAAATAGACCATTATTTATAAAGTGACAGATTATCAATTTAAGCCGCTCAGACTGTAGACCGTAAGTGGGAACTGTAGCGTGTCTTTCACCATGAGTTACCCTAACTGCTCTGTGTGCCCTTCAGGTCTCTTAACCTCTGGCATAACTTATCAAAGTCCGCTCCATTTCCCGCCTTTCCCTGGAGAGCGTAAACATCTTTGAGCAAGTCAGGAAGGCCTGTGAAGTGGGATTTGGGACCTGGATCTGCTGAAACCAAGAAACACTAATCAAAGCATTCCACATCCTGATTTATCACGGCCCCCAGGGTGGCTACTGTCCATCTTGGGAAATCATGTCTAAGCCTAATTTTTACTCCATTGTGTGCCAGCTAAATAGAAAATCTTCAAAGCGTGTTTTTAGAGATTAAGAGTGTTTTTTTTCCTTCCCTTCTTTCTTCTTTAGACCTTTTCTGTTGTTTGTGAACCTCCGACAGAGGCTTGATGACTTAAGAATCCTCAGGGTTCATCATCAGCACCTGATTTCAGTCACCTCTCCATTGTGAGGGAACACAGTGTTACGACGCCCACAATCCAAAGCTCTGTCATGGCTTATGGAAATGAGCGTTATTCAAATTTCTCATTTGTGTGTCGCATAGCAAGTGCCAATCATTTGCCCCATTTAGATGAGCAGACCTGCATAAAACATGAGTTGCGAAGCCCTTGGTGTAACAAGGCTGTTATTTTTAAACCCTAAGAAAGCTGATTGTCTTCTTGGAGGGTTTAAGCTCAGATGTTTTAAAGATAGTGTATGAGTCAGGCCAGATGATTAGAGATGATCTCGAGAACATGGCATCTGCAAGGGTTTGTGGGTGTTGTTGGTGCTGATTTGTGGCGTGTGTGATGTGTGGCGGCCGCTGGTCATGATGGACACTTTGGTGGTGATCTTCAGTGTAACGGACAGCGCCGACGGAGGTGCTAATGGGTCATGCTTGTTTCGGCCTCATCGCTGACAGCTCTTATGCCATCTGACATCTCAGACAGCGCTGGAACCAATAGTCGTGCAGCTGAAACCGACATAACCCTGTTCCTGTTGTACTCTCTAAATATTTCAGCAGTTAAGCAGTGAGAAGAACATTTTTTGCCTGCTTGGATGCTGGACATGGCTGCTATGGCCGGATAGTTTATTGAAGTCTTGTCTTAAGCATTAGTCCTCCACTGGTGATAAAATGATGGGAAAGTTTTACTGTTACTCATTTGCAAATGAGTCTCATATACACTACTGTATGGGGTCAGTACGATTTCTTTTTCATTTGTTTGTTTTTGAAAGAAATGAATGCTTTAATTTAGCAAGGATGCATTGAATTGATTGAAGGAAAGATATTTGTAATAGTTTTAAATGGTGTTATTTTGAACTTATCATAGTCTTCACACAAATGTTAAGCATTACAGCTGTATTTAACATTGATGATGATAAAAATAAATGTGTAATGAGCAGCAAATCAGTATATTAGAATGATTTCTGAAGGATCATGTGATGCTGCAGATTGGAATAATGACTGCTGAAAATTCAGCTTTGCATTACAGGAATAAATTAATTCATAATTTGTGTCCTTTAAAAGTAAATATTAAAATTGTTATTTTAATAATATTGTAATAATATTTCACAGTATTAATGTTTTTAATGACTTTTTGATTAATTAAATGCACCTTTGGTGAGCATGAGAATTGTCTTTCAAAAACTGTGTAACATTGATTTCTTAAAATGCAAGCAATTTTTTTCTTGAAATATAGCTTATACCATTTCTTTTCATTAGTGCCTGTGGTTTGTTAAACTTTTAAGACACCTCCAGACCTTTAACCATTTTCTTGTACCTTATTTTCATTTAATTTTACCTCTGTGTTTGTGTTATGGCCTTGAGGAAACCAAACAACTAAAATTAAAAGAGAAAAATGTAAATTGTAATTCATTTAATCTGTGAATAATAGGCTTTGCACTTCTTAATCGTGTTTCAGAAGTTTAATTAAAATTCAATCAGAAGGAAGGAATGTTTTGCAATAATGTCCTTGAATTTTTTGTTTGCTCCATCCGGATTGTTAAACTCATTTGCTCTGAGCTAAGTATAAGGGATCAACAAAATCAATATTATTTATGTATCTTTATGTATCTTTATGTAACAGTGCTTTGCAATTGACAGAGCACAATCCAGAAACACTGAATCTCTGATATTTTCCCTTGACTCTTGTGCACATGGTTTGAGCATGTGAGCATGCTGGTGATTCTGTTGAACTGTGTGACTCTGGGCATGTTCCAGCCATGTGAGGACCTCAAGTGCCAGTCTGAGTGGTGTGTCGTCCTACAGGTAAGTCTCACTCCATTATGCAACGAGAGAAAGCTTGTTACATTCCAAGATACAGTATTCCAGAAAAGCATTTGGACACTTAAAACTGGAGATATTACATTGCATTAAATAACATCAAACTATCAAAAGCTGCTAGAGCTTTTCTCAGTACTAACTTCTCTTCTTTGATGCATTACTTCAAAACAAACTAGTTTCAAGGTGATTCTTTTGTGAATTTATGAAGTTCAAGCAGGTGTACTTGCAGAATACTAGGCGTGCTTCATCAAATGTTTCACTATGATCCACGTTTATTTTTTATAATTTGAAACCTAATAGCATTCATGCATTTTAAGAGTGCATCACGGTTGTTATAGTTAAGTAAAACTGATACTAAAACCATAAAAACATTTCTGTTACTAGAAATGAATTAAATATTAACTGAAGTAAAGGAAAATATTAAAAAGAAAATATATAGATGTAAAAAAAAAAGAATAAAAAAACAACTAAATTACTTTGATTAAAATGGAAAATATAAAAGTAATTAAATCTTTAAAATGAATTTAAAAATTATAATTGTATCACAATAAAAACAAAATAAAATTGGTGTGGATTAGATCTCTAAGTACTTTTTTGGGGCCTCTGTACATCAGAATTCACATCATCTCCATTGGTCCTAAAATGATTGCTTACCCTTTATTTTATTTGTTTATTGTATTATTTTTGTGTCCAATATCTGTTTTTAGGACTGTCTCAGCACAGAGTTGGCGTTTCGCCCATGTTTTGTGGCACGCACAGGTTTAGGGGTCACAGGGGAAACTGAGGCCTTTTTTTCTGTAGTTTTGTAATTCTCTGTAATCCTGCCCACGCTCCCACCAAAGTGAACTGGGTTTTATATATGGTACTGTGGGAAATTTTTTATGTCCAGAAGAGCCTGACATCAGCATCAGCAGGATTTAGGAGATCGGGTCGGCTGAGGCCAGAGCTGAAAATACTACACAAAATGAATCATAGCTGATCTTCTCACTCTCTCCCTGTAAACTGCTCAGATGTTGCCTAAATTTATACACACACATTTAAAGTTCTCTGCCCATTTTTCCAGCGACAGGAACAGGAATCTGTACAGAGCCCATAAAAGGTCATAGTGATGGGGGGAAAAAGAGAAGGGAAGAAAAATTATTCTTCAATGCTTTTGCATTCTCTCAAAATTTTGCATTCACCCTAAAAAATAAGCATATCTTGCAAAATGTTAGTGTTCTCTCTCAAAAGTACTGCTTTTTGACTAATTCCCTTGAAAAACATAGCACTCTTTTGCAGAAGTATCCAAACCTAAATTTATATATTATTTATATTTATTTATTATTATATATTTACATATTATTTTCAGCACAAAAATTTTTCAGGTAAAAATTATTTTGCAATAGAGAGCGAAAGATTGCATTTATTGATATATAATTGTTAAATGTAGTAAAATGTCTGTCCTACTATGTAATTATATGAATGTGATCTGTGTCCAAAGGCGTTTGATGACTGCATCTTCGCCTTCTTTGCTGTGGAGATGGTCATCAAAATGATAGCCCTGGGGATTTTTGGATCAAAGTGTTACCTTGGTGACACCTGGAACCGCCTGGACTTCTTCATTGTCATGGCAGGGTGAGGAATCCCGCCTTTTTTCTCACTTGTCACTCATGCATTCAACCATTATCACCACGGTAAAGCTGGTCAAGAGGGACCCACCACTCGATTTACAGGCCATGAGTTGGGAAATAGAATTACTGATAGATTTAGATTGGAAAAATAGATTTCCCAGCACTCTGATTCATTTACCATTTAAAAAAACATTCCCCTTGTTGTTTAAAATGACCTTTAAATTGACAAGAGTGATGAATGCATGAAGACTTCTCTTTTAAAACCTCTTTTCTTTCATTATCCTCATGTAAGATTGACAGTAAGAAAGGTTATAGAGATTGACCTTTAGTGTCTGATGCTTGCAGTATGTTTCCTGTGCTCTGCTTTCTTCAGGATGATGGAGTATTCACTGGACGGTCATAACGCCAGCCTGTCAGCCATCCGGACTGTGCGAGTGCTCAGGCCCCTGCGAGCCATCAACAGAGTTCCTAGTAAGTGTCTGTCATGCTGGGAAATCCAGATAAAATAGGGTATTTATGATGATTAATTGGTTTGAGGTTTATGTGCCTTAAGCTTCTGGTGATTTTCAGGTCAGTTTGACCCAGAGAGGATTTTCTTTTTCCAAAAAATAATGTTATCACACTGGGCTAAAACCTGGCTCAAACTGACCTTGTTCACACAGGGTATGACTACTTCTCCAATATTTTTTCCACCTTGTTATACTTGTGGTGTTCACAATCAAAAATGACCATCCTACTGTACAAAAAAGTTAATAAAATTCTCATTATGTTATATTATCACCAAATATTGGATTTGGATCTGGCAGCTTGTTTTCTTTCAATTAGGACAGGTTTTGTATTTCTTTTTAGAAACGGATTGATCATAGGCCTCATTGATCTTAAAAAATTAGCACTGTTTATCGCACGATTTTCCTTTAATGTTTAAACAGGAAGTTTATTTTGAAATGCTTTTATCTTGGCAAAAATGGAACAAAGCCACACTTCCCAGTCAAAAATGACCAGCCTATAAAAATAGCTTTTTTTTTTAAAAGGCCGGTCATTTTTGACCAGGAAAAACAAAAGTGCTATAGGGTTTTCAACATAGCACAAGGGTTAAACATATTTATCAACCAGGTTAAAGGGGTCATGAACTGAGAAATCAAAATTCCCTTGATCTTTTGACATATAGAAGGTCGTTGTGCTATAAAAACTTTCTGTAAGTTTCAGAACTCATAACTTTCTTGTTAGTCTAAAAACAGTTTATATTGAAGCCAAAACGACAGAAGATCAACGCCTGCTTCTAAATCACTGCCTGTTTAGCCCCGCCCACCGATATGCACACAACCACACATAGTAGGTTAACGACAAGAGCACAATTCATTGCAGGATTTTCAGAAAGATTGAAACTAAAAGACCATGATGTGCTGACTGTATGGGATCCGATGTTGCGCCTGACAGCTTTGTGTTACTTTTTATCATTACATAATCACTATTGCTTTTTCTGTTCTTACAGATCGTTTGATATGTACTGAGTATTTATGCGTTTTTAACCTAAATCACAGCAGCCCATCTGTGAAGGATGTAGGCTGTCAAACATACACAAACTATTAGCCAATCATAGCAGTGGTGTTTACTTCTGAGTCTACAATCTTTCACACCTGTTCAAACAGAGTGTTCTGATGGGGGTTAAAAACAGGACAGAAGATAGCCTATTACTTTTAAATTAAGATGTTTTTGATGTACAAATCCTGATAACATTTTAAGTGGACCTCAGAGAACAGTACAAAATAAAAAACAAAGGCAGTTCATGACCCCTTTAAGTCAGCTATGTCACGTAGGCTAAGCTGCTGGGGATCCATTGAATAGTCTTACACTTAGTCACATGGCATTTACTGTTCATTCGATTGGCTTAAAATGTGGCATGTTTCAAATTGTATATTTCCAGGAAAATATTTTTCTCAACTATAAATCTTCTTACCGGCAACAAACAAACAGCTTCAGCAACCTAAAGGCTGCTATGGCCTGATGTTTCCAGCAGGGAGATCTTTAGTTGTGGATGCTGCATGCCACTCAAAGATGTTATTATGTGTCCTTTCATCTGTGATGAAAGTAGAAAACAGCTGCCTGATCTATGCCTGTGTGCAGGAAAGACAACTTACAGAACACACGAGTCCATAAATTACCCAACACAACATGCCCCACAAACTAAGAGAGGCATATTTCTTCCAGTAATGAGCCTCTGTGTGGTGGACTGACAGTTATATTTGATCTCTGGATCCTTGTCTATAAGAAAAACAATGAGTTAACGTGTCCCATAAGTCAAAGGCCATATAACAATATTATAGTGTCCCCTCTCATTACTGTTAACAGACTTCTACACAGACAAAGGTCCCCAATATTTAAAATCTAAATGTTTTGTAAAATTATAAATGTCTTTATAATGTCTCTCTTTTGTTCAATTTAATGAATCTTTGCTGAATCAAAGTACTAATTTCTTGAAAACATACACAATATACGTACGTACATAGATTTGTAAATGTAGATGTAGATAGTGTATATAAAAGTGTATGTAGTGAATTTCCCATTTGTTTTGTAGCATTTTTGGAGAGCAAACATTTTAGTGCACTTGAATTTCAGCAGCCATAGAAATTGCAGATTCCCTGGTTAGTGCACTTACTACTCCAGAAGGATTGAGACACATCCCTGGAGTGCGTTGGAGATTTAAAGTATGAGTAATTCTGCTCCAGCACATCAGCTTTAATGACTCTGCTGTAGCCCAGATAGAGGACGAGATACCGTGATTTATTTGTCTCAGTGGAGTGTTGCCGCCAGCAGAAGTGCTTTTAGTATGGAATGATATTACGATTCTCTGGAGTGAATTGTGGATGTTAGTTGGGGTGTATGTGTGCATCTATGTTATTTTGTTATTGCCGACATGCCGTTTCACACCTGAAGCTGTAATTCAAATACCAAGCTAGAAAATCTCTATCTCTCATCTATCTGTTTACACAAGAGTGAGTTAGCATGTTCATCCACTTCCACTATGTGACCACATGTATCTCTAGGGAGCTCATTAAAGTGTCCGAGCGACGCTGTGGCTCCACACTGTCTTTGGTGGGAGGGCTGCAGGCCATCGAGGGGATATCCACACTCAGACAGGCCCATTTAAGGCCTCGTCTCTTCATATCATACACTTTAATTACATCAGCTGCACACACCCACCTCAAGCACATTAGTCACTCGGATCCACCGGATGCATCACTCCTCTCTGGGGGCACTTCTCACGTTGATGTTTGCCGATGTTTTTATGCTTTTTCAGGGAGTAACTTTGTGCTGTTTTTCACCATTGTTGTGTCATCTCAAGAAAGTAGAATGATAGACAGGACTGATTCATCTGAAATAAGTATGAGTATCTGTAGGTAACACGGCATTTATTCTGCTTGAGATATCCTGAACGCTGATGCTCTCGGGCTTATCCATTCTGACAGTTTTAGTGTGTCACTGAACACAGTTCACACCTGTCTGTCTTGATCACTGGGCCATGTGACAGTGACACAGCTGATTTACATATGCATCCATGACTGTTCTTTTGCTCTTTGATTTTGTTTTCTAGGACTGTCAATTGACTAAAATATTTTTGTGATGCATTTCATGTAATCTCAAAAATGCACAGCGATTTTGTTGCAGATTCTGTTTTCTTCAAACTGATTAAAAAAACAGGAAATGCAAACACTGAATTCAATCAAAATCTGTATATCTTTAAATAATAAAATAACTTTATGGACTCCCCACATCCTGTCACATGCTCTATAGAATTTTGAAAAATTCTTTCCTGCTGTCCTCTACCAACATAGGCTCATTGGAAAACATGCTTCTGCCTACATTTTTGCTAAGTTTCCAGCTGAAACAAACACTTGTGGCAATAAAACACCAACAACATGTATTCCTTTTCACACAAATTATGATCACAAGGACAGATGAAAAATTAATGAAGACTTATTTCCTGACACAATGCTCTATTATGTCCTCAAAACACTTTTAATTTAATTTGTAAACTGATACATTGATGTAGTAAACTTGCTCGTTAGCCCACCTGGTACAGCATTACACTTGCATTGTGATGAATTCAGATAAAAGCCCTGTGAAACATGAGTTATGACACTTGATAAAAGAGCTCAAAGACTTGTAGAAGCAAGCTAAAATGTCCTGGTTGCTTCAGCAAATGTGTTTTATCTCACTTTTGCTTTTGTAAACAATACCAGTTTAGGGTAGGTTAAGTGTACGTTATTATGTTATTTTCAAACGTGATAAAGCATTAACCTTTTATAACTTTTTATTAGGATATTTCATTTCAGAACTGCCATAATATTCTAAACAAACAACACTGCCAGATTGATGTTCATCCCTTAGATAAACTGTGTTTTGGCAACGCTGATGAGGTTTTTTTTTAATATTTGCGAAGCGTTCAAGAAGCAACGAAATATCATTTTGCACAAATGTTGCCACAGGCATGTTTTTACAGTAAGCCTGGGTTGCCTCGGATGGTCTTCTCATTATTTTTTGTCAGAATGACATTTCACTTCTACCGCCAGGAATATTTTTTTGACATTTCACATTGACAATATACTATACAAGTGAGACTAAATTATATCCATTCATAATAATTTCTTTATCAATATTAATATATTCTAACATAAAAGAGTGCAAACAGTTGTTTTTAGCAATAACACGGAAACGTATAAAGCAGTTATAGTCAGATTTAATGTGTTAACTGTTAAAAAATAACAGCATTAGACTAATTCATTGAATCACATACATTACTGTGATAACTTTGACAGCCGTGATTGTATTCTTTATAATTGTATAATTTTTAGCTGCCTGAAAGTTCTGATGTGAGTTTATATTAGCATGTGAAATACATTCCTTAAGCTTTTTCTATTATGGTAGCTTTTAGTTGTACACTAGAATTCAGTATCCACTCAAAATGTGAGGGTTTCTTGCCTGTGCGACCCTCACTTCCACAGTGCTACTGTAGGGTGTTGCCAGGGCCTTGTTTTGTGGTTGATAGAGTGATTGTTAGCACATCGCTATGTGGTTGCTAGGGCCTTGCTGTTTGGTTGCTATGGTGTTCTGAGTGGTGGTTAGCTTTTATCAGTGGTAGTGGAAACCTGCAGTGAGGGATAATGGGAATGGTCAATTGTTCAGTGGTTTAAGTCTTATTTTTATTATTTCCATTAAAGTCTGACTCAGTCACTCCCTGTGATCCATCAGCAGTCCATTTAAAATATGAAATTTCTGTGCTCTGTCAAGCATTATGACAAGTGGGACCGATTTAAGTTAAAGGTGTCGTTCTACAGTATAACCTAAGATTTGCCATTTCACCATATACACTGTTAAAAGGAATATTTGTTAAGACAACTTAAAGAGTCGATGCAACATGATGCATTCAGATTTTTAGGTTTTCTCAACTATTGGCGTAAAAATTTGCCTTAAGTAAGATTAGTTTATGTCAGTTTTAATTTGTTCATTCACTAAATGCAAAATGACACCTTCAGACAACAACATCAACATCAAGGCAACTACAGATTTTTTGTTCAACAAATTTTAAGTTAGGAACAAAATAAACTGATCCATGGTTTTGGTTTCTTTCTTTCTTGTGTAGTTTAGTGCTTCACTAGTTAAAATAATGTATAAAACCATTAATGTGTCTATTTGACAATTAGATATAATTTTATATCAAAATGGCTAAAATCAAATGCACATTTATTTTTCACAATATTTACTGAAAATTCCTTCAAAAATATTATGAAAAATGTCTATGTCAACTTGGCAGTTGGTAGATTTTAATATAAATACAACACTGTAATTGGTCAACAGTTATCAGTCGAGTATGATAACCTTAAAATATTGACTCATTTATTGACATTTACTTGTCTGTCAGCTATTTATACTGGTACTTCCAAAAATTGAGCATGTTATGCAAACCCTAAAAGCAGTATGGAGTAAGCACACAACAACTAAAACGGTGTTGCGTCTGTGTTTCTGTATTTCAGGTATGAGGATACTGGTGACTCTGCTTCTTGATACTCTGCCTATGTTAGGCAACGTCCTCCTGCTGTGCTTTTTTGTCTTCTTTATTTTCGGCATAGTCGGGGTGCAGCTGTGGGCTGGACTTCTTAGGAATCGGTGTTTCATGCCAGATAACGTGAAAGCGTAAGTACAGACCTGCTCTTATCTAACTGGCAGTCTTCTTCCCCTCTTCTCCTCCTTTACCCTCTCTCCGCTGGGAGCATGTCAGCGCTGCCGATATGATCCAAAGTGGCAGCCAACTGTTGCCAGAAGCAATGGCATTTCAGCCGCTGACAGTCTTGTAAACTGAACATTGCACCCTGGCATAAAATCAGTGCTGAGCATTGGTCCCCGAGCACTGAAGGTACACACACCTCCAACAAAGGTACATGGATAAAAGCATATTAAATGGAGAAAAAAGCCTTGAGAGGCTTTGATGAGTGCAGACTGCAGTCATCAAAATGAGTTGAATTATAAGTCATATATTTTGATGTAATGGGACAAATTACTGCTCTCAGAATGCATGTGTTGTGATGCTAGAGCAATAACATTTTCACCTGCCAGGTCTTATTTAAAAATATGAGTCAGTGAAATGCCCCATTCTGAAGTGTTTTTATAAAAGTTATTTTATTGAGTATAAAATTATATTATATCATATTGACCTGGATCAGCGTTTACATACATACAGTTGATTTAATTTTTTGTGTCACTTAGCAGTACCATTTGTGACATGATATTCCCAAACTCTCTGTGGCTCTCTGTGGTATTTGTTGTTTTAATAAAAATGTTTAACCCTCATGTTCTATTTTGAATGTAATTTAATTTAATTTAATTTAATTTTCCTGGGGGCTCCAGGTACCTCAGTTGTGAAATGTCCCTCTGAAGCATCATTCTGACCTGATTATAACCTATTAGACGGATGGATCAATCATGAGTAAGAGTTTCCATGAAAAAGAAAAGGAAACATCTTTAAAAAACTAGTTTAAAAAATATTTTCTTGGTTTTGAAAAACGTGAGTACCATTTTCAAACTTGAATTAATGACTCTAATAATGTCATGTGGTGTAACCGTAATAAACTGTAATTTTCCTCATGCCTTGAGTACATATGAGTGTTTACATCTATATCATTATTTAAAAAAAAAAAAGATTCATATAAATTTATAGATGTCCAGTTTTAGGGGAGTGGCACCACTTGACATTTTACAACCTGCACCAACCTTGCCTTGTCATAAAAAGGGTCAAATTATCTGATATTTTAAGACACTTCCCGACCTTGACACACAGTCACGGGGGTGATAAGGAAGATGCTGTGTGGTCTCTGAGCATATAATGTGTGTCTGTTTTAGTAAGTAAATGCCATGTATTCTACATTGTTTTCCATGTGTTTCCACAGCCTTTATAATCTGTCACACATGAGTCCGTACTACATGAATGAAGAAGGTGAGGACAACCCCTTCATCTGCTCCGCCAATAAGGAGAACGGCATGCTGCGCTGTAGTCAGGTGCCCCACCTCAAGGAGGGTGTTGAGTGCACTTTAAATGCATCTCCACCAGGACATGCCTACTCTGGCCTGGATGGGACAGGCAACAGCAGCTGTGTTAACTGGAACCAGTATTACAATGAGTGTAAGCCCGGGGAGCTCAACCCGCACAAAGGGGCAGTGAACTTCGATAATATTGGATATGCCTGGATTGCGATATTCCAGGTTAGTTCTTCTTGGAATGTTGTTTGTAATCCAGATCATTTCCATGTGGCTGGTGGTCTTTTTGTTGAGCATTGTGGGAATGGAAATGCATTAGTAAGCGTCATTGTTCTTTTCCCTAAAGTCAAAGGCCCTAGTTATTCCAAAGATAGATGAGGCTTTTTACAACTTTTTATTACTCAATTTTCATCTTGAACGGACAAAGTCTTGTTAAGCACGCTCTAGCCATACCAAATAATTGAATCTTCTGTGAGCAAATGTCTGTTTTAGTCATTTCTGCCCCTTGCTCAGGAGGAGCTCTACAAAGTGATGAGATTTTTCGATGGGAATGTGATATCTTATACCGCAGCCTGTGGAAATTAAATCAGAAAAGAAAAAGCTTCCCGTCGCATATTAAGTTGTCTGTACTTTCAATCCATCCTCATCAGCAGAGTGAATCACCACAGACAGACTGGTGGCACAAACCCTGTTTAAGCATAGTTAATATGCGCAGTCATGCCCTTGTTGGAGGGCGCATTGGGCCCGTCATACGAACATACAATGAGACCTGTGCTCCATTCTGTTGGAAATTAATGTCAGTCTCATTTGTCCGATCGTTACAAATGGGTCAGTCACGTGGTGTCCCTTTTGGCTGGGTTATAATGACGGTACAGGATATGCAATTATAAAAAAGGGCCTGAAGGGTTTTCACCTGTGTCAACATAAGATCTTAATAGGACCTGGATTGTACTCATAAGATGACACCTCCGGGAACAGGTTATTCTAAAATAATGTTTCTGGCACATTTATGGCCAGATAGACCTTTTTTTGTTTTTGTTCTATAGTGGTTACTATAAAATGGAAACTTTATACCATGCCATCATTTATTTTTGATTCCTTTATAAGTTGTCCCAGATCCACACTTTCAGTCTTAAAAAAGATAATCCATTTTACAGCCTTTTAAATTTTAAAACAAAGAGTAAAAAATATGATGTTAATAATATTTAAGGGTTTAATGATTAAACAATAATTTTTGGTGAAAACTGACTTATATAATCTTTTACACAAATTATTAGCAGTTTGCCACTGATGAAGTTAATGTACTTGCTGAGAAGCATGTTTGAAATGAAATGAGATATTGTGTGTGAAGAAAATGAATTAAAGTCAAGGTAAATTTCACTTCTGAGCAGAATATTTTTGTGAATCACTTCAGATCTGGTAATTTTTTTAATTATGTTAAGAGTTTGAAAATATTAGTTAATTGACCCTACGCCTGGAGTTTGATTGACAGGCGATCTGACCAATCATAACGCCAAATCTGCCATTTTTGTCCGACAAACAAATCAGACAGAAGAGTAGATTCATTTTTGGTGGTCTAGAACTTGAAAAAACGGTTTTCTGTGGTTGAAACAAGATACCTTCTAATGTTCATTCATGTTTATTTCGCGATATAACTAATAAAGAGGAAGAGATGATCGGTTCACGTGCCGCTTGAACTGAGAAGCTACAGCGATCTGTCACGACACATTAAAGAGCCACACATGGTATTTATTGTTTGAATTTCGTACAAAATGGCAAATCTTTGTGAAGGGTCAATTGTGTGTATTTTGGATGCATAAAGTGCTAACTATGAAATTAAACTTAGCCAGGAGCTGGCCATTCTCAAAGTGTTAAAATTCTCATTATCATTCAGTTTTCCTTCATAGAATGCTATAAAGCGTACTGCATTATTTGAGGTGTGGTGGAAACAGCCCTGTGATAGGCATGTTCATGGCTTTCAGAAAACATGACAAAAGTTACAGAATTCTCCAGTGATGCAGGTTTGTTGGACTTTTTAGTGGACAAACTAGTGAGAGAGTTTATTTTCTAAAATTCCACTTGGCCAAAAGTCCCAGTAGCTGAAGAAACACCCACATAAGGAAATATTCAAGAATATTAGTGCTGTAACCAGCTGAAAACAATCCAACTGACATCCATTAAAAACTAAATCCAACTGGACTCTTAAGCAATATTTTTAAATTATGCTTGTTATGGCTGTAAAATAGGCTAAATCCATAATAAATTACTGTATGTAAAAATGTGTGTCTAGCAGTAGTTGCATTTACAAAATATAAATGTGGATAAGTTTTGAATCAGCTGTTTTAAAGCCAACTGTGTGGATGCACTGTGGAAATCGAAAAAAGAAGACTCATGTTTTTGTTTTTATGTGAACAACAGAAAAGGATCTCTTTAAATACCAAAATGTCTATTTTCTAGAAGCAGACAATGAATCTAGTAGACAGCATAGAAAGAACTGGGGTTCAAACATGAGGTCTAATGCTAAATGATACAGCTGGATGAGAATGAAATGCAGTGCTGCAGGCGCAGAGCTTCCAAAACAAATGACTCAATGTTAACAGACTTAACCCTGCATTACTACTTTTACTGCGATCAAACTAACAATCAGACCTCTGGCATCACTCTGTGCCATGAACTGCAAGACTTTATATGTCATTAGCACTTTGTGTTCACTGGAGAGTATTTATCTCCTAAAAACATTTCAAAAAGAATCTCTAGATGATGGGAAGAAACAGTACAATTACAAAAGCTTTAGTGTCTAACACTTTGTGTTCAAGATACAAATTAGAGACGCCTTTGATCTGAGTGTCAAAATTAAGGTAATTGATTGAAAGGTCAATGTGCATTAGCAGTGCTCTACATTTGAATGTGTTTAACTCATTTATTATTCAAAAACCTGCAGAAAAACAATATGCTAAACTTGCGAGGCTTTTCATTCCCCAGACGAACTCTCAAAACGCAGTGTTTGAGCCACCAGCCATCTGCACAGTTAGAAATGTGAGCCAGGCACCTGAGACTGCTATTCTTCTTGGCCAAGATCAAGATAATGATCATTTGGATCTTCTGTCTCGCAGCATTTTATCTTCATTTGATCTCAATTTCTCTTCTGTTTTTGCAGGTTATTACTTTGGAAGGATGGGTGGACATCATGTATTACGTTATGGATGCCCACTCCTTTTACAATTTTATATATTTTATATTGCTTATTATAGTAAGTATACGCTAATTGAAAGTATTTAATGTTTAAAGCCTGTTTCACACTGCATACACGAGTAGAGTAGAGCAGCAGGCAACTGCAACATGCAGAGTAATTTCTGTGAACTTAATATCAGGGTTAGACATAATTCACTCTATAATTCAGTTTATGGGTTTGAAACAAAGTGCTACATCCCTCAGGAATTTAAATGGAATTAACGAATTACACCTCAGACAGATATGGCATTCAAGGGAACAAAATGTATATATATATTTAGTATATATAGAGTATATATAGACATTTAAATTGCTGCAAAATATTAAATTAATACTGTTCTTTTGAACCTCTTATTCATCAAAGAATCATGAAAAAAATTGTGGTTTCCACAAAAATATTAAGCATCAAACCTGTTTTTGACATTGATAATAATGAGAAATGTTTCTTGATTAGCAAGTTAGAATGATTTCTTAAAGATCGTGTGACGTGTGTTCAGTAACGATGCTGAAAATTCAGCTTTGCATAAATTTTTTTAATTAGGCTGTATTACATTAAAAAATATTTTCAAACAGAAATTTTAAATTGTAACAACATTTCAGAATATAACGGTAGTGTATATAGTATGCGGCAATTACATGTACGGTGTAAAACAGGCATTAAAGAGATTCTTTAAAGACTTCTTATGTTAGCTCAGGATGATAAACTAAAGTGGCTTTTGTGTGTCTCAGGTGGGTTCCTTCTTCATGATCAACCTGTGCCTGGTTGTAATAGCAACCCAGTTCTCAGAAACAAAGCAGCGTGAGAACCAGCTGATGCAGGAGCAGCGAGCACGTTACCTCTCCAACGACAGCACCCTCGCCAGCTACTCTGAGCCGGGGAGCTGCTACGAGGAGATGCTCAGGTACATCAGCCACCTGTACCGCAAGGTGAAGCGCCGCGCTTCCCGCATCTACAGCGGCTGGCAGAGCAAGCGCAGAAAGAAGGTGAACCCCAACAGCGGGCTGAGTGGGGGAGGAGGAGGAGGCGGCGGGGGGGTCAATGGTCACAGCAGGCACAGGGGCGGCGGACAGTGGCTTCGCTCCATCCACAGCCTCATCCAACAGCACCAACGACAGCACTGTCACCTCAGCAATGGCAGCCCCAGTCCTGTGACCGCTTCGGGGCCCGGTGAGGCTCTGGAAATGAGGTCCATCACAACAGGGCCACAACTGACCGTGTCCTCACAGCCAACTGCCATGCACAGTCTTTCTTCCAGGACTCAGTCAGTGCACAGCATTTATCAAGGTGACTTTCAGGAGGCCCCGCAAGGGCAAACGAGCACCCCGGTGGGTGTGCCGGCACTCGGGCGACTAAACGGCGGGATGAATTATCCGACCATCTTGCCCTCCCTCATTTGCAGCTATTCAGGCAGCGGTTCTGGAGGAAAAGGAAGGAGGGGGTCAGATGAAAATATGGGATGTGATGTGACTGATCCCTTTGAGAAGCTGCACCAGCTCATGGGAGAACATAGTGAGTTTTTCATAGCCATTGCTTCCACTTCATATCAGGTCCAGTTGTAGTCACCTCACATAGCCCTTTTCAGGATAATGAAAGGCGTTCTGAGAAGTGATTGTTAGGCAGCCCTTTACCATTGTGACAGAAAATCAGTACTTTAAATGTTAAAGTCATTAACACAGTCTTCAAACAAGTGAGGCGACTGCCAGTACTCCACTAGAGACTGTGGCTATCAAGCACTTTGAAATCTTATGCCAACATTTGATTCCTCTTGTCAGATGGATAGGCAGTAAGCCTACTCTGTGATTGGAGGGAAAATATCAGTTGGTTTCCAATGATCTCATCTGCTGGGGATTCTAGTTAAGCAGTAACCAGAAACCCAAATATAAAAATCTTTATTCTAAACCCATATAACTTCTTTTTTTTATTTAATTCCCCTTTGCAATTCAGTGATGCCAGATGTCACTTGCTGTTTTTTTTTATTTGAAAACTTGAATGGAAGTATTTTCTCAAAGTTTTATCCACTAGACTGAGGTGAATTTTTCAGGAGTTTAATGCCAGAGAAGTCAAAATGCACATTCAAGTTGTGTTTTATTTTATTGTATTTCTATATGTATAAACAATGGGTTTTGACTATTTGGGCACAGAATATGAGGCAAGATGCTGGACAAAGAACAAAAAGGAGTTAACAGTTTTTTTTTTTACTTCAAAAGTCAGAAGTTATACTGTATGTCGACTAGTGGCATTCATTATGTGAGCTGTTTTACTCATTCTTCAGGCAAATTTTCAGAAATACGCTTTAAAAATGTGAAAAACTTGGTTGGAGATAGCAATTGGCTCTTGTGCATTTTGTAACCAATTATGATGTGCAGATAATATGACTGTAAAGGATGGTTTACTCAGAAACTTTTCATCGATTACTCAACCTCATGCTCTAAGATTGTATGACTTACTTCTGTGGAACATAAAATTATAAATATTTTATAATATAGTTTTTTTTTTTTATTGTCCATACAATGGAAGTAAATGGTAACCATTTAGTTTCAAGTATAATTCAAAATCTCTTCTTTTATGTTCTGCAAAAGAACAAAAGTCATAAAGATTTAGAATGTCATGATGATGAATAAATGATGACCGAATTTTCGTTTTTGAGTGAATTATCCCTTTAAAACATGGCCTGTTCCACACATAAATTTGTTTCTCACATAAAAGCTTCAGAAGTTGTGAAAGATGACAGAAAATTAATTTTTCTGTATTATCCCTTTAAATGTGTAACACTTCAAGGCATTACAGTGATAAAATATACCACAGGGTCCCAGTACTGTATATGTTTGGAATGAATGAGTAGAATTTAGTGCATTTGGTTTTGCGTTATGTTGTTTGTTCAGCCCCAGATAACCAAGGCATTTCTTTTTTCATGCTCAACCCAGTTTTCATTTCTATATCAGTCTGTTGCAGAATGACTATTTGTGGGTTTCTGTCAACAGGAATATGTACTGCATGTTTACTTCAAATTCACTACCTCTGCCAACAGTCATTTTTGATTGCAGCTTGAGTCACCTCCACTTCGGCTCATTACCACAGGCTAAAGTGGGCCACTGTGTATGATTACGTCCTCAAGCAACACATTAGTATAAGAGTACAGCCACAGACATCCTCTGATTAGACTGATTAGTTTTATTTAAGATTGTGAGATCATAGACCAAGAGAGGGTGAAGCACTTGAACAGAACACATAGAGCACTGCCTATTTTTCATGACCATGGCAAGATAAGTAAGCTACTAACTAGACTAATAAACTAGCTGAAGTAACTGGTTTTATTGGCTCGACTGCTAAAATGGAACCAATTAGGTGTGTCATAATTCAAAAAAGCAACCTTGCAATAAACATTGTGGTTGTGGCTATTAGACGCCAGGTAGAATAACTCATGTGAATGTTTTAGACATCATGCACAATCAGTCCCTCCTGAGAGATGTCCTCAATCCAGAAGGAAGTAATGCACAAGAGAAACAGACAAATAAGTGTTGGGGAATGTTACTTTTTATGCAAAAGTACCATTTGGCAAATGCTTCATTAACATTTTAGTAAAAAAAAAAAAAATCAGTGTAAGATATGACCCTTGTACAAAAGATGCATCATAAAGCAAATGCAATACTTTGGGTTTCTTAATTGCATTGACTAATTGTTGACCAACTGCGTTTTTTCCCTTGTAGGCCACAGTCGTGTGCTGCTGCAGATGGCTGGTGTGGTGCCCAGTCCATTGCTTCTTGAGCTCCTGAACTGCCCGTACTGTGCAAGGGCCCTGGAGACCATGGATGGGGAGCTTGGTGATTCAGAGTACTCCAGATCAGAAGGGGACGTGGTGTACGAGTTCTCCCATGGAGCAGAGTTCAAACCCTGCCGTGGATCCCATCATAAAATCCTGGAGGAGCGTAACCGCCTGGCTCAGTACTGGGATGATTTCCGGGACAGATTGAGACGCATAGTGGATAGCAAATACTTTAATCGAGGAATTATGATTGCCATCCTCATCAACACCTTGAGTATGGGGATTGAATACCATGAGCAGGTGAGTGCAAGTGTGGCTTCTTAAATGAATAGCCTGATATTTCCTAACAATCCATGTGTTTTTCATCTGCTGTCAGACAGGACTTATATTACTTTAATATTGATTGGTGGTCAGGAAAAACAAAAGGATGCTTGTTATAATGACTGTTTGTAAGGAAACAAAGCAATAGAACACACCATATCATAACATATTCCTCATCAGAATTTCATTGGTGGTATGCGCTGGGATTAGCTTGCTATTTATTTTTCATTCATAAACAGTGATGAGGATTCATAGCCTTATTGGGTGAACAGATCTCCTGGTTATATAACTGTGTTGTGCTGCAGTGCCTCGGACTGCATATCTATCTCTTATAGCCATGTCGTTTCAAGTTGCGATGTTACTACTCTTGGTTTCATACCTAATCCAGTGGTTTGACATTTAGCCAATCGGATAGAGGTCTCACAGTAAGCAATGTGTGTGGATGCTTGATATCATATAAAGTGGTTACAGTACTGATATTTCCTGCTGCTGGTATTGTGTAGAGGAGTCTTGTGTATAAACTGAATACTTTTTATGAGGGGAAATTAAACATTTACTGACATTGTTGTATAATAAATAAAATAAATACTCAATCTTGGATAAACAGTAAGAATGGCTCGATGGCCTACATCCAGGATTTCAGCCAGTTGCTTCAAGTGCCAAGTAACATGCATTTTATGTCTTGCAAACATGAACATTTGGTATTCTGTAATGAACTAATTGTTAGAAATTCTGCTCATTTAAATGTCATCAAAATTTCTGACACAAATGAGGCTGTCAAAGGAGTTGGCAAAGTCTTAGAAGTATCACAACATCTAATTTCTATAATGACCAGCACAATCTACCAAGAGCAGTGCAAATTACCGCTTCTTTAAAACATGCTTTTTTTGCATATTTATAAATAATATTTATAAATAATGCTGCAATACCAGTAAACTGACAAACGCAAATCTTAGTAAATCACGTTGCGTGATCCATTTAAATATGCTCCCCCTATAAATTTACAGATCAAAAGGGAAACTCCTACAAATGCATATTCAATAAGGTGAGTCGCAAAATAACTGTCCACGCCTTTTCAGCGCTAATTTCCCACTGTGTGTCTTTAAAAAAACACTGTTTTTTACTAATGCCAAATGAGGGTTTGCACTGTCACAAGCTGATAGTAAATCTGGCCCTACTGTATATGTCATTGTTTCCAGTAAAATGTTTTTATAATTTTCTCTCTGTAGAATTTTTAAATATACGGACTAGAAACTTACAAAATTAATCAGTTGTAAGGAAACAAAGCAAACAAAGAAACAAAGCAATAGAACACACCATATCATAACATATTCCTCATCAGAATTTCATTGGTGGTAAATTTCTGTTATTCATTTATATAATTGTTAATATATTTTTAACGTTCAAAAAGCTATATTTTTGACACAGACACAGATGCATATTTTATGGTGGGCCAACTTGAAAATGGGCAGGACAGGTAAAAAAAAAATAAAAAACTGGCTCAACAAGGCTGGCAGAATAAACATTTCTGCTCAATGTAAATTGCACTAGATTTGATAACTGCACTGTGGGTAGTACTTGAAATGAATGAAAAGGCAATTTGGAGAGCGATTGTTGTTAAAGTAATGTTTAGCAGCTCTGGTATTAACTATTTAAACTGAACTGAGCTGGATGATGACATCACTGAATTCAGTGATGAACTGCCATTAACTGTCATTTTGCATTATTGACACACTGTTTTCCTAATTAATGTTGTTCAGTTGCTTTGACACAATCTGTTTTATAGCGCTATATAAATAAAGGTGACTTGACTTGACTTGACTGGTAGAAATGAGGTTCAGCTGCACCTTGTGGTGTCACACTTGACTTTACATCATTGAAAGAGCAATATTAACAATTGGAGGAAAGTATGCTAATAATAGATCTGAACAAATCCTTTTATCCTACATTTAATTATGTGTGATTATATATGATTGATTGGTTGCTCTTTGTCTAAAGCATAGTTTATTGAATACCAATGTGGGTCCTAGATAGCACGTCTGCTTCTGAAGTAAAATCTTTAAACATTATGCTACTTTAAAGAATAGTTCATGTTGTCTAATTAAGCCAAGACACGTAATAGGGATCTTTTAATCCTTATTCCAGAAGCAGAAGAGGTGAAAATAGTTAGCAGACATTTGTTATGGTGATTTGGGGATTTGGAGACCTCCTTGCATAGAAATTCTTAGGTCTGTTTTAAAGAATTAACATAAATTCTACAGTAAAATGGTTGTTATTTAAGCTGTAAAGTGTCTTTTGAGGTGAGTCTACTTTTATAGATGGAAGAACTTCTTGTGATTGTGTTACCAATATCATTTCTGTGGGTAAGGTTCGCAGAGTTCCTGTAAACAGCAATTTTGAGTTATGGTTATTCTTTTTTTAGTATGTCTGATAGTTTTAAGCATCTATTTGTGATGCTGCTTGCTTGTTGGCTAGTCTTTCATTATATATTTATTTACTGTAAATGTGTTTCCAGTATGAAATTGTCGTCGGCATGTCACAAATACGGTCCATTATGGCAA
Source organism: Cyprinus carpio (assembly GCF_018340385.1). Taxonomy (NCBI): domain Eukaryota; kingdom Metazoa; phylum Chordata; class Actinopteri; order Cypriniformes; family Cyprinidae; genus Cyprinus; species Cyprinus carpio. Next base: position 20,349,946 of record NC_056599.1, on the reverse strand, counting down.
GCTGTTTCCATTTCAGAGCAAAACAAAAAGGTTATTGCGACTTTATACAGTATATCACAACTGAAACTTTATTTACTGACATTTTGACTTTATTTCTTGTTATTGCAAAATAAATTATTTCCCAGTGTGGCTTTATATCTTACAATATAACTTTATCTCAAAATGTTACTTTATATCTGACAATATAACTTTACATTTCACATTTGTGACTTTATTTCACTCAGTTACTTTTTTATTGTGGAAAAATTTGGAAACAGGCTTTCATAGTCCACAAGCTCTAAAGAAAAAAATTAATGTAACTGCAAGAAGTTGCCTGCAGTTAATACTTTGCACAATGTGATAGACAGACACTGTCGCCATAGTAGTTATGGAGGGAGGATTACAGTAATGAGATAAGGCTGGCTGCATTGATCTATGTACTGAATGCTCTTAGCATAGCAGGAGAAAGCTCAGCAACTCAGCAGAGTCTGCACTCTCGAGTCAATCAGCCACCTAATCGGATTTACATGGGGCCACTGACAGTCTTCATTACTGCATCAGTCAAAGTCACTTCACAGAGCCTACGACACTGTTCACCCCATCACCGAAGACTCATGCATGTCTCCACTGCACATACAGTTATTTCACTTTGATAAATGATAGACATGGTCATTACCTCTGAGGCTAAATAGCTCACATGAAATACTTTTGGGAAGTTGACACATCCTTGCAGTGAGATGTACCATTCTCCTTCTAAAAGTATTTTGAAGCCATTTGTATGGCATTTGTTGACTGATCTCTAGAAGGTGTAAACACAACGACTCTGTGAGTTTATCAAAACATTCCTCTGCTTGTTTGAGCATCCTGACCAGCACAACATAGTAACAGTGGCTCAGCCAATGGCATGAGATTAAGGTGGGGCTGTTTGTTTCTGTGACCAATTGCAAAGTGATAGTTTTTAATGGCAGTAGTTTTTATTTTTTTGTATATTATTATTCTTGAAGCTTTTCTGTTATTATATTAATTGAAAGGCTACAACAAATATTTATGCATTTAAAAAATTATTTTGCCAAAGTGCAGTGTGTATCACCAAAAAGTTTCCAAACTTCATTAGTTTCTACTCTTCATTAGTTGGTTAAACAACTAGCCCCGCCCCAAACTTAGACTTTTTGTTAAGCCAGTCTTATTATGTCTAATCAATTTAACTGAATAATAAACAAATTTCAAGTGAATAATGTATTCTGTAGTATGGAAGCCTGTTTCCACCACTGAATAAAAAAATTAAGGTAATTGCGGTAAGTGCTCTTTATCTCACAATTCTGATGTTTTGTCTTGCAATTGCGAGTTTATGTTTTGCAATTCTGACTTTTTTAAACTCAGAATCGTGAGAAACTCGAATTTGTGAGATATAAAGTCAGACTTGTGAGAGATAGTAAGACAGAAACTCACCTGTTCCCCACTCATGTCTACTGTATTTCCTAGAAGTTGTTTTTGAAGTTGTCCAATTGCATTTGTGAGAAAATCTTCCTGCACGCATTTGTGAGAAAATCTTCCTGCACGCATTTGTGAGAAAATCTGCCTGCACGCATTTGTGAGAAAATCTGCCTGCACGCATTTGTGAGAAAATCTTCCTGCATGCATTTGTGAGAAAGTCTGCCTGCACACATTCGTGAGAAAATCTTCCTGCACGCATTTGTGAGAAAATCAAGTCAAGTTTCCTCCTAAAAAGGCAAATGAGTCACACAGTTGTCGCACACAATACATATATTTGTCCATACCTCTGCATTTTCTCCAAAATAGAGTTTTGTATTTGCAAATCACTTTGCGTTTGTTTGAAAGTCAGGTTTGTTTGGTGAATATTGGCACAAAATTCACTCCATACAGTCGGGCAGCTCAGACATATTGCAATTCAACTTGATGTCACTAGAGGGATAAATAATTAAAGTGTTCACCCATTACAGCAGGATGTAAGATAGACATTCATTGATATGTTATGCATCAAATACTCATTTACAAAGCACATCTGTGTATAGCTTCACCCAGATTCTCATCAAAATCATACATGTTTTTATCAAACACATCATGCTGTTTATCTTCGGATTGTGCTGGTCATTGAATGGTTTAGAGCTGCAAAACGATGAACATTATCTCAAATAGCCGTGAAAGTAACAGACAGTCTTGTTGTTTTTCATTCCTTTTGCCTTTTCTGAGTTGCTCTGCTTTCAGAGGTTCGTAAAGAAGTGGGGGATGTGTGTTATGTATCATGGGATATGATGGAGGAATGGGGCAGTAAAGGATGCAGCGGCTGACTCCCTCTGGAGAAGTGCAGCCGTTCTCTGCTAACATCACTCTCCTTTAGTCTGCCATGTTGCCGTCACTGAAAGCCCAGTGTCCCAACATGCATTTTCACTGTCGTTGCTTTTCCATTGCTCTGTCCAGCAAATGTGCTTTATGCAGCAGCAGTGGGAATTTGTAGCTTTGCACTCAGACGGACCATGTTCAGGAAAGCTGGAATGGATATTCGATTTGTGTGTAGTGTAAATGGCGAAAGTCGAAAATAAAAAATGAAATGAAAAGCACCATAAACGTATCATAAAAATAGTCCATACACTATATTCCTCTTCTAACCTCGTACAATAGATTTGTGTAAGAAACATAGAAATTTACCTATTTGCTGATTGTTCTTATTTATTTTTTTCCAGTATAAAGAAGCTTTTTTAGAATGGAAAGGTTCCATGGATGTTAAAGTTTACAATGCCTATAAAGAACCTTTATTTCAGTTTGGGGAAAAGTGGTCAAAATACTGTCACATTTAGCTTTGGAGGAGAAAAAAGTCATGCACATTTGAAATGACATGATGGTGAGTAGATAATGACAGAATTTTTGTTTTTAGGTTGTGAGGTTGTTTGTTAGTTTGTGAACTATCCCTACATGGTTTTGTTGAAGAGAGGATGAGCTAGATTGTCTGTTTAGGGTGTATTATAGACATAACATTGCTGTGCAATTGTATAACTTTCTAAAACAGAAATGCACTAATCCCCTCTGTAAAAATGTGCCATTTTGTTGGAAAAATTATTCACAGGCTGGAAGATTGTGTTTAGAATTCATCACGACTGGGCTCAGTCTATGGCACTGCACAATGGCATGTGTCTCACTTTATGAGGAAAATTAAACTAAACAATGTTTTTGCCCCCTGGTATGTTTTTGAATCTGTTGCTTCAGAGTTGTTCTGGCAAATTAGCATCATATTTTTATTTCAAACCATATTACAGTTAGCACACTTTAGCTATCTTGGCACCTGAGGTGGTGTCCGCTGCTGGAATAATGATTCACAAAGCACCTGTTGGACACCACAAACAAGCACATCTGTTTATGTATATATGTTGCATAAATTGTAAGCTTTAAATGGACGTTTGCCCACTGAAAATGTGACTACCATCTGTTTTATGTTGACACTGCTAGCATGTTTTTCTGGTTTGGTTTATCTTGTTTTCTTTCAAAAGCTTGTACAAATAGCCTACTAAATTGATGATGCTAAAATTGTTTAGAACCAAAGATTGATGCCCGTAAGGCTGAAAATGCTTGTCTAATCTAACATTGCAGCCGAAGAGGGTATAATGAAGGGTTTTCATTATTCTTTTACTAATCCATTACTAATCTGTTGTTCCTGGGTAACAAGCAGTCTGGGGAAGTGGCATATAAATATTCATGAAGTACGTTGATTAATGTATGTAGATCAATGCAGGCAGCAGAGGCTGTGGAGCCCCCTAGTGGTGACCTGTCAGCTCAGTTTTACTTCAGTTATTTGCTGGATATGGTTTATACCTGCAAGGCATATATTTCAATTATGAGATAAGTATAGATAGCTTCTGTTGTAATAGAAACATATTTAATTGGTAACATTTTACAATAAAGTTCTTTGTTTGTTAATAATACATTAATGTTAATTTATACAACGTGTGTATGTAGAAATTACATTAACATTATTAAATACTGTAAAAGAATTGTTAGGCTACTTAATGATATCTAATGCACTAATGCAGGTTTATGTGTCTTTAAAAGCACAGATAAGACAAGAGCAGTGAAACCCTTTAGGCTCAAATGTACACTGGTGTTATCTTTCTAAACTGACATGTTTAACACAGTCACTTTCAGCTTGCCCATAAGCGATGGTGATTGTCTACCAGTCTGACGTATTGATTTTATAACCGTGTGTTAAGGTGAGCCGTATCCAGGTGAATGCTGAGGGTTGCTGCTCTTATAATGGCCAGCAGAAGCAAGAGGCTCATATCATTGATGCTTCCTTTAAAATGTGTTTATTGATTTGCACTATGCTAAAGAACTGAAGAGTTATTCTTCAGTTCTTCAACTGGTATAGTCTGCATCAGCAAATGTAAGGAGACTAATTCTCTGGCCCTGAAACTGCTCATGCTGGACAGATTTTAGAGGTAATGTCTGTCGGATTGATCTGCATTGCTTTGCTCTCAAGAAAAGCGCTTATAATGCTTTGGGTTTTATTTTGCTTGTTTAACCTCAGCCCTGGAGCTGTTTGTGTGAAGATGAACAATCGTAATTGCTTGGAAATATCTTTATTATTTGGCCCAGAGGTATTGTGTTACATAAAACTGTTCATTTATAATTCGAGTGTGCTGCAGTTCTCTGTGTTTATATACAGTAGTCTGACTCCCACCCTCAGGTGTTTCATGTGATGTTGTGAGAGTAAAGGTGTGTGAAGGTGCCATTATGAGGGTCAGTGCTTAAGGTCACTCATGTGTTATATTCCCAGCAGTATCTTGGCATGACTTTGGCCTGGAAGGTATTGAGGTGTGGCTCTGTTTCCTCTCACAGCCTGAGGAGCTGACAAACATTCTGGAGATTAGCAACATCGTCTTCACTAGCATGTTTGTCCTCGAAATGCTCTTCAAACTACTGGCCTTTGGCATGTTTGGCTATATCAAGAACCCCTACAACATCTTTGATGGGATTATTGTAGTCATAAGGTAAGACCTGTTATTTATCTATATGTGTCTATATCTTATATAATAATTATTAATATACTAAACTTACTTAATAAACAATGCATTATTGCATTAAAGTCATTATTGTTTTTTAAATAAACCAAAGCTGGGTTTATTTGGATAATAATACAGTAAAAAACAGTAATATTGTAAAATCATTACAATTTGGCCCTAAACATTTAGTGTATAATCAAATATGTAAATAAAAAACAAAACAAAAAAATAGCAATATATATATTGCAATTATGAAATGAAAAATATGGAATGTTAAAAAAATCTATAAAAATGACCTAAAATTGTAGTAATTAAAAAAAATGGATGTTATGCATCAGCTACCCATAAGCTACTATGAAGGATAGTGAGAATTGTTTTTTAAATACAAAATGCATTTAAACATATGTAAGCATTGTTGAGGTTATGATTTTTTATTTTATTTTATCTGAACTTTTATATATAGGAATGCATTAAATATAACCATGTGTTTCTGTGACAGTGTTTGGGAGATCATAGGGCAGGCGGATGGGGGTCTGTCAGTGCTGAGGACGTTTCGTCTCCTGCGTGTGCTCAAACTGGTGCGCTTCCTCCCTGCTCTGCGCAGACAGCTGGTGGTCCTGATGAAGACCATGGACAATGTGGCTACATTCTGCATGCTGCTCATGCTCTTCATCTTCACATTCAGGTGCAGACCACACCCACAGCTCATCAGGCAATTAGAACAGAGCTTGGTGTGCAGTGTCACCAAGACTATAATCTTGACTTTAGAAAACACTGTGCAACATTAATCCGAGTTTGTGAATAGTAATGTGCTGAAAATGTGTTGTCTTGTCATCAGCATATTTTTGGAATTAGCACAAATGTTTATATATTGCATTTTTCTTTTACTGTCAATACAGCATTCTTGGAATGCATCTCTTTGGATGCAAATTCAGCCTGAAAATGGAGAATGGAGACACCATTCCAGACAGGAAAAACTTTGATTCCCTGCTGTGGGCCATTGTCACTGTGTTTCAGGTCAGAAGAGAGACTGTGCTGGCTGTGCTGGGGTTAGGCAATGCATACACTGGGAGAAAAAATGGGTGTAGACAATTTTCACTAAGAAATTGCTTGTAAATTTCACAATAATTACAAAGAAATAGCAAGTAACACACTGAATTAAATTCTAAATTTTTACTTAATCCAAAAATCTTTTTGATTACAGCTTTGAAAAATGATTTCAAAGTTGTGTAGACCTCAAACAGCGTAGACCTGTCCTTAATATGAATCATTATTTTGTATGTAGCTGATTACTTCTTTAAATTTTTAGCAAATGTTTTCAACTGTTAATCAGTTAAGCAACTCTCAGACGGGTTGTGCATTGATGTACAATAACTGGCAGAAGTGGTGCACTGCAAATTCAAACAAGAGAACCAATCCATAGCATTGGAATAGCATCACTTCACTAAATGGCCTTTAAAAACATTGTCCACATCAAAACAGCAAAGCAACAATATCCTACTTTTTACAAAAAATATTAGATGTAACCTCCTTTGTAATCATTAACATATAAGTAACTGTAATTTAATTACACATTTTTTCTCAGTAAATGCAATGGATTACATTTACTTCGTAATCAAATTACATTACACTGTTATGTACCTAGTTACTCCCCAACACTCGCCATAAATAAATAAATTGCTTATGTCTCTCAGGTTAGGGTTATTTATGATATTATACATATTTGTATATCCCATAAACCTGTTTATAAACTCCATATCAATATCTTGAGCTATATAGTAGCTACTATGCAGCTGACTACAATGGAAGGCCTTTGTGTGCATTATTTCCTGCATTAGCACAATTTCCTTTGATGAAGCTGAACCTGCACTGTATCTGTATAATGCTGTACTGCAGCTATTCTCATTAGATTATTACAACATTATTTTGCAGTTAAAAAAAGACTTAATTGCTAGACTGGGACAGCCAATTACTTTCACTTAAGTAAGTAACTTTGAATAGTTTGTACAGTATCATCACAAAAAAACTACTCAAATTGGACCTCCGGCATCAAATTCTGTATTAATTTCCCCCACTATGTAATTCAGATGCAGGAAATTACATGTACAAAACACTACTCTATTACACATTTAATTGATACATCGCAGATTTTTTATTTACTCTCTGTCTCTCTCTGTCCTCATCTGTTTCTCAAACTGCTTACGTTTGTACTTCAGATCCTGACCCAGGAAGACTGGAACGTGGTCCTCTATAATGGAATGGCTTCCACCACCCCATGGGCGGCTCTTTACTTTGTGGCTCTGATGACTTTTGGGAATTATGTGCTCTTTAACCTACTGGTGGCCATCTTAGTGGAGGGATTTCAGGCAGAGGTAACAAAACATTTACTTCAGCTGGCTCAGTTTCAGTAGTGTTTATTTTCTAAAGATATGTGCACAAAGCGGTTGCTTTCTTCAGATAGTCTGGGGAGTTAAGCCTCATTGCTCACTGCAGTCGACATAAAAATAAGTATCATTCTTCCAAATAATATTTCAGCAGTCAAGACCTGTGTTTTCTATCAGCTGGTGAAAATCAGAATGAAACAGAACTATTTTTGCAAATTAATGACTTTTTCGATTTAATCGGTCAAACTTTACAATTGTTCGTGATTCAGTTTGATTCATTTGAACAGTTCACTCAGGCACTGAATCGTTTGCACTGGTTTCTTACACCAAATGGTAATGGGATACTTTATAAGACAGACAAAAATGTTGGACGAGGTGGATATTTACCTTAAATTCACTGTGGGAAACAAAACTCGCAAATCTCTTCTATTGTTTGTTATAGTAACAAAGCAGTTTTTTATTGCACATGCAGCTAGTGAACAACTGTAATCCAGGTAAAGCCAATTTATATCCAAACACCCGAAACATAAATTTTGACAAAATACTGTCAAAATATTGGGACATTTTAAATACATAAATTAATACAGCATCAAATGAAAAAAAGTAAAGAATGTGCTCCAATTAACTGCTTTTTGTTACAACACGAATGTATAAAAATAAATATAAAACATCAAAATCTACAGTACATCTTATAAACAATAAATCAACTCCATGTCTAAATCTGCAGCTAAAATGAAAAACAATTGTAAGCCTTTGTGTTCATTACTTCAGATTTATCTTAACAAGCATGAAGACGCTTGTGCCATTTTTCACAGTCCTCACAACTTGTTTTGTACATGTAAGGTTTATATTATCTACAAAATAGAAATTAATTAAATATCAAATAGGAATTAAATCTAACATACTGTACATTATATATGTTAATTCAAAATCTAAATATGTAGCTAATATGCAAATTTGGTCGCTCCTTGAAGAAGGTAAACCTGTGCCACACAAGTTGAACTTGTGCTTCAGGGATTTACAGAATTTGGCTTCTTAAGCATGCAGATCTGTGCACAAACAAAGTAGCTGCTTTCTCCAGATAGTCTGGGGAGTTAAACTGCTTTGCTGATACAGTGCTGCAGTGTTTGGCCCATCTGTCATGCTGGGGACTGTGTGAATTGTGAACTTGTTATTAGTAGGTGTAAACCTGCAAAGGCTAAAACAAACACCAACTTCGCACAACCCTAACCGCAATCGAGGTCTAACAGGGAAGCAGAGTACTGATAATATGGGCACCACAGCTGTCTGTATGCACAGCAGGCTGTGACTGAGTGAAGGCCAGTCTGTTGTTGATGCCAGAGGCCGACGTCCTCTGAGAGAACGGCTCCTGTTTGGCTTCACTGCATCCTGAATAACACTTTAGTGGGCTGAGCGGTTACTGAAATACTGGGAGCTGTCCACAGAAAGCTCTTGTGCTTTGCAGGGAGATGCTAACAAGTCAGATGCGGATGAGGAAAAGCGCTCAATGAACTTTGAAGAGGAAGAGAAGCTGGGGGAATTACGAGCTACAGGTTACTTTCTCTTACACATAAAATGTTATTGCTGGCTGACATGTAAAATGCACACTTTTTACACAACATAGATTTCTCCTATTCTTAGCCTGTTCATTCAGGCATATAGTTAAGTTCATTTCAGACCCCATTAAAGAGGGCAGTGGTCCTCTAGAGACACATTACCATTTCAGATATATGAATCTACTGGAGGAAATGTATGTGTCCTCCTTCCATTTACATTTACTACTTTGTCATTCATGGATAATCGTTTTTTATTTTATTTACTGGATGGTGATGACTTTCTTTGAATAAACTCTTTTACTTCCACCAATAGAGTTGAAGATGTACTCTCTGATGATGTCAGCAAATGGGCATGTGGATCTTCGAGGCACTTTGCCCCCTCCAATCATCATGCGCACTGCTGCCACCCCCATGCCCACTCCGAAGAGCTCGCTCGGCCCCGAGTCAGTGTTTGGTTTGACCGAGTCCAGACGGGGCAGTGGCATCTCAATAGATCCAAATGCTTTTGATCAAAAATCCCTGGTAAGAAAAAAACAGCTGTTAAATTACAATCAGGTGTCCATTACAGTGACATCACATATAGATTGCTTTAACATACAGTAGTTGTGAAAAGAACATTAAACAGGAAGTGTTATCTTCATTTGTCATTATGACATACGTAGGTTAGTTCAGGTTACTACGTGATGTCATGTTCTACACCCCCGAAAAAAAAAAAAATTATTAATTAAAAATTCATGATATTTTATTTTCTATAATATTTTACCTTGACAAAGTAATGTAGAATATATTTTAAATATATTTTAAAACATGATTAAACATGACATCACTTTCTGTTTGATAGTTGCACCTCATGATATTTTTATATTCATTAAATTTAAACCTTTCCTGAAAGTGGTATGCTTTCTCAAAATAAAATGAAACCAACATAAATATGAAGAACACATTTTTTTTTTTTTACAAACAAGGCACATGTTCTTAAACTATTTTCTTAATTTTTTTGTTTCTTCATTGTTTGCCACTGACTCATACCTTTAATGTAATGTCTCTTTAAAAGTGTCTGTCAAATGCATAAATGTCATTTTGTGGGGTTTTTAAACTGTTTATTGCTATTTATTTTACTGTAGTCAGGGGCATTGCTAGACACAGGGCCATGAGCCTGAGTAAAATACTGCTGTTCCCCATTAAAATATTATTAATAAAACTGTATTCTTTTTTATCAGCTGCTTAGAATCAGAATGATGCCATTTTTACCCAGGAATGATGCTTTTAATCTAATCAGTCAAATGTTTCAATTGTTCATGATTCACTTTGATTCGTTCGGACAGTTCACTCATCCAATGAATCATTTGCAACTGTTTCTCTCACCAAAACCTTAAAGGGATTACTTTATAAGACAGAAAACACACAATCAAAGAATGGATGAGGTGGATATGTTCCTTAAATCCACTGTAGGAAACAAAACTCGCCAATGTCTTCTATTATTTGTCAGTGACAAAGCAGCTTTTTATTGCGTGTACAGCTTATAAACAACTCTCTCCTGCAGGTAAAGCCAATTTATATACAAAACATAGTCAAAAAAAAAAAAATTCTAAATATGGGGACACTTTTCGATGTGCCCCAGTACTACTGGAAGGCTAGAAACGCCCCTGACTGTAGTACAGGAACAAGCAATATGTGTAACATAGGCATATTCCTTTACTATCCCAGACTAGCCCAAGAAGATCTCCATGCCACCCCCGGGGCTCAGGCAGTAACTGGGGCAGCCGCAGGTCAAGCTGGAACAGCTTAGGACGGGCGCCGAGTTTGAAAAGGAAGGACACGTCTGGGGAGAGGGAGTCTCTGCTGTCTGGGGACGGCAGGGGCAGCTTTGAGGACGAAGACTTGGAGGGGGAGAGGCTGGCCAATATCAGTGGTAGCTCACTGCAGCATCCCAGCTCTCTAGATATCCCTGAGCTGCCCCAAACCCCCAGCTTCAGCTCACTGGGAGACTACCATGACTGCAATGGAAGAAGCCTGCACCTGCCCACTGACCTGTCCGCCAACCTCAGCAAGGAAGACTCCATTGCAGAGGAGGACATGGATGATGTAAGTTATGGTTAAATGCTGTGTTGTTTGTTATAGTCAGGCAGTGCTTATGACTTGCTTTTCGAAGATGTCTTCCCAGGGGTTTGTCTTGTGAGGAGACTAATTGTCATGCTGTGATTGATTCAGCACCGTCGTCTGAAGGCAGTAATTGTTTTTCTTGGTGGGTGAAAGTGACCTTTATTGGTGTCAGAGTGATGATATCTGGCCTCGTCTTGAAATTGAGTTTCAAGTGCTGTGAAATAAACAGAAACCAACAGGGCTATAATACAGGCTTACATACAACTAACATAAACAACCAGTCAAAAGTCTGGACATGCACAACTTATTCTTTTTTGTTTATTATTATTACTTATTTTAGAATAGTAGTAATCTTTAAAATGTTTTGATTTTTTTTTTTTAGAAAAAAAAATAAATACAAGTTTATACTTCTGTTCTGTGCTGTTCTTTTGACGTTTCTATTCATCAAAGAATCCTGAAATAATTATTATATTATGGTTTCCATAAAAGTATTAAGCTGCACAACTGTTTTCAAAATTATTAATAAGAAATGTTTCTTGAGCAGCATATTAATCAGAACATATTAGGCTGATTTCTGAAGGACCATGTGACACTGAAGCCTGGAGTAATGACAGCTTAAAAAGTCAGCTTTAATATTTGAAAAACAGAAAAGTAACATAGAAAGTAGATTTTTATTTTAAATTGTAATAATATCTCACAATATTGCTGTTTTTACTGTTTATTTTTGATCAAATGTATCCTTGATGAGAGTATAAGAGACTTTATTTAAAAAAATAAAAAATCTTACCAACTCCAAACTAATGAATGATAAGTCGCTTTGGAAAAAGCATCTGCTAAATGAATAAAAGTAAAAAAAAAAGTTGTCTTTTATGTTCCGGAAATTATTATAATTTTTTCTTGCAAAAGAAATTTGAGTTATTCATCATGGAGCCACTACTGAGCTGTAGAAAAAAAAAAACACTTTCAGTTGTTTGAAAGGTGTTGCATGGTGTTAACTGAAACAACATAATTTAGTACATGAAAAAAGTCCATAAAAACTGCATAAAATTGTTAGTGCTTTAAATGAACAATTGGATGTTAGTTGGAAATGTTATTATAATGATTTCCCACAATTGTATTACCATCCACATAATTACAGCTTCTTGATAGTGTAATTTCTTCAAGTTAATCCATCTTAATAGCCAAGTACCTGGCCTTAATTAGACATTTAGACAAAAAGGATTTTAATTGTGCAAAATGTATATTGCAGAAAACACATTTGCAAAATAAACAGTTATGTTTAGGCTACAAAATGGTAATTCATCAAATTTAAACAAGCATCCATTTGAATCCCTCTTTATTGATATATTGAATCGAGACCATTAGCGTAATGTTTATAACCGAGGTTCTTATCTACACTAAACACTTTAAACTCCTGACAATGCTGTAGTTAGTGTTTAGAGCTGTAGTAATTAGCTGTAGTTCTTGTTCAATTTGCTTATACAGCTCTCTTGTGGGTTACAGAGCTTCTGGTTCCGTCTCAAGAGGACGTTTGAGGCATATAAACCTAAGTGGTGTAAAGATCATGAAGAGTGGTCCCTTTACCTGTTCTCTCCTCAGAACAAGTAAGCATTTGCCATCTCCAACAACAGCTGATTACCAATCACTGCTTTGCTTTCAAAGTTTCACATTCAATTTTGAAATGCAATATTGTTATACAATTCTGTCCTAGGTTTCGGATGATGTGTCAAAGGTTAATTTCGCACAAGTTGTTTGATCATGTAGTCTTGGTATTCATCTTCCTAAACTGCATTACCATTGCTCTGGAAAGACCCTCTATTCAGCCATCCGTAAGTTTGCTTAAGTGCAGTCATGGCCATTTGCATCTAATATTTGGTGTTGTCATGCTTACTGGTTGTATAATACAGTATGTCCTTTTGTTCTTCATTTCAGGAGCGAAGGTTCCTCAGTATCTCCAATTATGTTTTCACTGTGATTTTTGTTGCTGAAATGACTGTGAAGGTATGGTACAGGTTTTGTCTCTATATACTGTATAAGGAGTATTCATTCCACAAAACCCTCTTACAGATGTGATATGGCTTGTGTTAAAGGTGGTGGCCCTCGGCTTCTGTGCTGGGAAGCATAGTTATCTGCAGAGCACCTGGAATGTTCTGGATGGGGTGCTGGTCTCTGTCTCTCTCATTGACATTCTGGTCTCTCTGGCCTATACTGGTGGAAACCGAATCCTTGGCATCCTGAGGGTTCTTCGTCTGCTGAGAACTCTGCGGCCGCTGAGGTGAGCCAGCGAAAGGTCACAATGAGCCTGTCTGAGGCTCAAGCAATCAATGAAATCCACTACATGGTCATTGCTCCAGTTAAGGAATGAACTGAAGGTTAATTATGTGGTTGCATTATCTCTACACGCTAAAAACCCCTTCTCACTTACCGATTCAACTAAAGAGTTGCAAAATTAAGTCTATTATCCTTGAATTATTTTAGAGGTAAAACTAAGCAGGTTTATTGATCTTAAAGGTTTGCACCAGACAATTGTACCATTACATAAATGTTCCTGGAATTCAAACAGGGTGAAATAGGTTGCGTCTTTGTTTTTTCACATAAATAGAGTGATTAGTCGCGCTCCTGGACTGAAGCTGGTGGTGGAAACACTAATAACGTCCCTGAGACCCATTGGGAACATTGTGCTGATCTGCTGTGCCTTCTTTATTGTCTTTGGCATTCTTGGAGTTCAGGTAATTACTTCAAATGCTACATGCTTTTCAACAGAAATGTGAGGGATTTTCAGATAACGCAGTTGCGATATTATCAATTACAGCTCTTCAAAGGAAAGTTTTACCATTGTGAAGGTGGCGACACCAAAAACATCACCAATAAGTCTGATTGTCTTCAAGCAAACTACAAATGGATTCGGAGAAAGTACAACTTTGACAACTTGGGACAGGTAAGTGTTGTTGATTGGTTTGGACAGATTTTAAAGTGATAGTTCACCCAAAAATTAATTACTCACCCTCATGCAGTTCTAAGACGTTCGTTCATCTTCGAAACACAAATTAAGATATTTTTGATGAAATCTGAGAGCTTTCTGACCCTGCTTAGACAGTAACACAAAAAAGTAGTAAGGAGGTCATTAAAATAGTCCATGTGACATCAGTAATTCAACTGTAACATTATGAAGCTATGAGAATACTTTTTGAGGCAATGAAAATAAAAATAACTTTATTCAACAATTTCTTCTCTTCCCTGTCAGTCTTTTATGCAGGTTCATGAAAGTACCACAATGCATGCATGCAGTGCTGCTGATGCAGGAGTCAGCGTTCTGGCATAGAAACTGGATGCACTGAGACTTGTTTGCAAAGAGAGGAATGCATCGTGGTACTATTGTGAATGTACATCAAGGAATATAAAATAACTTACTATAAATTAAAAAATACAACAATTTTATCGGATGCACGATATTTATCGGACAGATAAATTATTGGGCGATATGGGTGAAAATTATGTCATTTTTATTGCTCCGATAAATAAATGATATCTGAAAATTAAATCCAATAAAGTACTCTTGCTGGTAAATTAATCAATCAGTCAGATTTTTTTGAGATTCATCCACTTTCCGAGTGAAAGTGACTGCAGCTTTAAAACTGCGAAGCTGTACTAAAAGCAGCCGCGGCAGCAGCTACTAGCGCTAAGCCTAAGTTAAATAAATCCCAGTTCCCAGACCTTGCCTCACTTGCACGGAAATACCTGTCAGCCCGTTGCCCCAGCACAGACAGTGAGCATTTATTTCCTGCTGCTGCAAATGACAAAAAAAAAAAAAACACAGAATTGAGTGTGAGAAGTCAGAGATGCTTCTGTTTATCAAGAATCTCCCACTAATGCCCTTACATAACAAATAGAAAAGACAAATAGACATTAAACAAAGACAAGTGAGAAGATACTGTATATACTTTAGAGGAGGGTAAGACATGTTGAGTAGTGCAAACTGGAAATCATTTTAAGTTTATTATTATTTATTTTATGTTAAACTATATAATTTAAGTGAAATCTCTATGCCCTATGCACTTTTGTGGATGCGCTTTTGTTTTTCTTTTTTTTTAAGGTTGACAAATGTCAATGCATTTTATTTATTAGGTATTTGAAAAACATAACTTAAAGTCAATATACCTTCCTCATCCTAAAAAACAAAATTCTAAAAAAACCCATATCTACCATGTTACTACAATACTTGAATATAAATTTGCTTTTAATAAGCTGTTAATTGCAGGTAAACCATAGTTCTGTTAAACTCTTTCTGTTACTGAGTATTGTGGTGACTTACACAATAAATAAACACGTTTGAAGAGTTAAGACTGATGTTTGCCATTATAGTTAGGCCAGCGCTACTAAAATATCAGTTTAATCAGTGCTTCTTACAGTAGATTTTCTATTCTCCTGGGTGTACAAACTGTAGATTATATGAAAATTATAATATAAAAATATTAACTTATTGGTTATCATTATCTGTATTGGTATCGGCCATGAGAAGGACTTAATTATCGGTTATCGGTATCGGTTAAAATTTTTCATATCATGCATCCTTCATTGTTTTTGTTTTCTTTGCCCACAAAAGTATTCTCGTAGCTTCCTAAAAATTAAGGCTGAACCACTGATGTCACATGGACTATTTTAACAATGTCCTTACTACCTTTCTGGACCTTGAATGTGGTAGTTGCATTGCTGTCTATGGAGGGTCAGAAAGTTCTTGGATTTCATCAAAAATATCTTAATTTGTGTTTCAAAGATGAACAAAGGTCTCATGGGTTTGAAACGACATTAGGGTGAGTAATTAATGACAGAAATTTCATTTATGGGTGAACTATCACTTTAAGCATAATAAAGCGATCAGCTGAGTGAAAAAGTGAGGTCATATTGCTTTTTCATTTTTATAGGACCTTCAGCAAATGTAGTCTGTAGCATTATGGTTGAAATGATTCCCAGATTGTCATTACGAGCTTTATAACCGCACTGAATGAATGATGGTTTTGGCGGCACGTGTCTCTCTTCCGCAGGCTCTCATGTCGCTGTTCGTGCTTTCCTGTAAGGACGGGTGGGTCAATATAATGTATGATGGGTTGGACGCTGTTGGTGTGGACATGCAGGTTTGGATCTGCTTTGCTCATTCTGGCACATGGCTTTAATCACATGACTTTCCTAATTTGTTTTATGATGGATGTGTCCTCTATCTTCCTGTCCTTCACGCCTGCAGCCTGAGCGCAATCACAACCCCTGGATGCTCCTCTACTTCATCTCTTTCCTGCTGATCGTCAGCTTCTTTGTGCTGAACATGTTTGTGGGAGTGGTGGTGGAGAACTTCCACAAGTGTCGTCAGGACCAGGAGGAAGAGGAGGCACGCCTGCGTGAGGAGAAGAGGCAAAGACTGCTGGAGAAAAAGCGCAGGAGTAAGGCGAATAGCGTGTCTGGTCGGTAGTCTATTTTTCTGAGCACTGCCTGCTTCCAGAGCCTGAGAGAGAAAGCTAGAGAAAGATTTTTTATTTTTTTAAATGACAGGAGCAGTCAAAAGGCTGATGAAATTTAAAAAACAATGCACAATTTGGCACTGACCTGATGTCAGCCTTGGATTGTGATGGACTGCAGCATGTTCCTGCATGAGATGCCCGCAACACAAAATGCTGCATGACAAGCCAACAGGGGAAGTTTGCAAAGTACATATGGGGTCAGCATCATGGCTAAAGCAGCAGAGTGTCTTTGCTATGAATACTCTATATACTGTAGTGTGGTCAATTAATAGAAGTTTGAACTAGTACTAATTAGGACTGGTTATTTAATGTGTTAGTTAAGTGTTCATTTTCCTACCATCAGAGCAATTCAAGGTTGAAGTATTAACGCACCTCGCCAAAAAATACTTACTGATAACAGGCAACAAAAAGCTGTTTGCCTATCCTTGCATGTAATAATGGTTTTCAAAGACTTTTAAGCTTGAAAAAGTTGCTTTTAATATGTTATCATGCTTTATGTGTGATCATGGCATGATATGTGGCACAATGGCCAAAAATGTCAGTCTGCATGTGTACTTAGACCAAGAGTGCGTCCTCTGTGAACGACCACCAAGTTTACACTACCGTTCAAAAGTTTTAGGTCGGTAAGATTTTTTAATGTTTTTGAAGTCTCAAAAACAAAGTCTCTTACGCTCACCAAGGCTGCATTTATTTGATCAAAAATAAAGTAACAATAAAATGTAAGACAAAATTTAATTTATTCCTGTGATGTATCCCCTTACTCCAGTCTTCAGTGTCACATGATCCTTCAGAAATCATTCTAATGTGCTGATTTGCTGCTTAACAAACATTCATTATTATTATCAGTGTTGAAAACAGTTGTGCTGCTTAATATTTTTGTAGAAACCATGATAAATAATTTTCTCCTGATTCAAAAGAACAGCATTTATTTTAAATAGAAGTCTTTTGTAACAAATGGTTTTACTATGACTTGTTCACTTTAATGCTTCCTTGTTGAATAAAATTATATAGTTTCTTAATAAATTCTAACTCACCCCAAACTTTTGAACGACAGTATCAGACAGATACAAACTCTATTGCAAAATTGATTTAATATTACATCAAGGAAAGTTACATCATATTATCCAGTTGAGAAACTGCATATGGTTAGTTGCCTGTGGTCTGGCTGTCTGTCTAAATCAGTCTGGTACACTGAGGGCACTATTAGGGTTGTCTGGTTGTGAGCATTAAGGAATCTAAGAATGCCGGCCATGATTTTAAGTGACTAAACGAATAAATGTGAAGAAGTGTGTTCTTTGTTTAAGCACCTCGCCTGCCAGGGCAAAGCTTCCTGATAAATGATCTTTAGCATAAAAGCTGACAGTTTTATCTACGTTTGTCACACTTGGCTCCTCCAGCCTTTACAGCAGTCAAGGGATTAATCGTGTATGTGACTGTGACTTATAGTGCTCAAAGCCGAGTCCATAGCAGTTGAGTTTTATTTTATTTCCCTGGATCTATTCAAAGAACCCCTCAATGCATTCACCTGGGATAGCTCGAAGGACATCTCACAAAACAGTCCTCAATGCAGAGTGCATTTAGCAAGACAGGGAAGAAAAGAAGGCAAATATTTGTATAAATTAGGGATTGCCCCGAGCTGATCTCAAGGATCGGGATCAGTAGGTGATGTGCAGTAGGTGGCAGTATTCACTTTACAGTAGATTTGCCAACCACCATTAAAAGGAAATGAAGATGCTCAAATGTGCGTGCTTAGCTGCCATTAAAACCAAAAAATATATATTTGACGCGCACTTTTGTAATGATCACTCATTCATTTATCATTTACTTTTATGTGCCTTCAGACTATCTGAGATGTCGTTGTCATAACGCATTGCTAGGTGTTGCGTCTTGCTTCGGATTTGACTGAAAGACGCGAGCTTCATGCTTTCTAACCATATCTCCACTTTTTTACCTTTATGTTGTAATTATTCTGTTTATTGTATATATAAAATGCAAGAAGTTTACATCAGTAGTCCCATATTCTACAAATGTCTTTATACAGTGTGCAGATATATACATAGAGTATATATCTTATATATGTATACACACACACACACACACACACATATATATATCTTTTACTCTCTGCACAACTCTGTATACTGTACATTGGGTTAATTTTAATAACTTAATTAGTAGCGGATCAGGACTTGGTATCGACAGATACTCATTGACTCAGATCGCATTGAGACCACAAAAATCCTGATCGGGACATCCCTAGTATAGAAAGGTGTTTCTTCAAACGTGGCCACGTGGACTTTAAGAAAATATTAATATTAAAAAAACACATTTGTCATACATAACAGGAGAATTCTTATGAAAATTCACATCACATCTCTGATTGTGTATTGTGCTGAATAGTATTCTAGTTGAAATTGTGATGATAAAATTTTGTTTACAACAACATAAGGAGACCTTAACCTTAATTTTCAGGCTCACAGACACACATAACTCAATAAACGAAAATGACGCCATAAGTGAGGGACATAATTTTGAACAGAAAATTTTATGCAATAAATACTTCAACTGTTCATTTCACATTTGTTTAGATGATTGTAGTTGGGACATAAACAAAAAAAAAACCCTTTGGACACAAAGGTACCTGAAGTTGAAGAAACATTTCTATATATCTATATATATACACAACATATCCAAATCACAAATCTGTGGACCTGTTCATGATTCAGACCCAGACGGAATCTGCACCCACAGAAAGCTCAGCGGATTTCCTCAAAATTAAAATAAAATGCTCTACCCTTGAGCTCATTCATTAAACATTTGGACTAATTTGCTAATAAATCTTTCAGCTATTACTAAGAGTACATAATTAATCAGATATTCCCCAAATTCACATCAGAACATGTTGAAAACGTTAACAGATTCCATCTGGGCCTGCCATTATCCCATCATACTGAAAGACAGGCTGTTTCTGTGTGCAACTATGTAAGACTTTCAGGGTGGCCATGTGTGTGCTATCAGCTAGGGAGAGATGTTTCATTTAATGCTTGTGTTGTACCTGCATGTTTAATATCTCTATCAGATATTCAGTAGCTCAGAGGCTTCTCTCTTGGCATATGGTATTTACCTGTAAACATGCTTTTATGGCAGACTCAGAAAGATGGATTCAAACTCAAATCAGTTTTATGGTTGCTGTCATGTCCAATATGTCACACACAGTACAACTAATCGATAAACAGTCACCTCTAAGCTCTCCTTGAGAAACACTCAATATGTTCCCGTAACCTGTGCTACTCACAGAAGTCCTTTCATAGGTTCTCCCACATACTGCCATGTTTACAACGGCATGTTCACCAAAGCAGCATGCTTGAAACCCAAGGCACAAGTGCTGCATGAGAGGACTATAAACGGATAGTTTAGCAATAATATCCCAATGGTGGCAAGATAAGTACCGGTCCTCTCTGCAGCAGTCGTCCCCTCACACCCAGAGCCTTTTTCCTCTGCATCAGTGATTTGGTTTATCTGTGTTTACCCTGCACTGACTCTTCTGCTGTCTGTCTGTATGACTGTATCAACAGAGGCCCAACAGAGGCCGTACTATGCAGATTACTCTCCAGCCCGGCTCTACATCCACACACTGTGTACCAACCACTACCTGGACCTCTTCATCACCTGCATCATCGGCATCAATGTGGTCACTATGTCTATTGAGCATTTCAATCAGCCTCGCGTGAGTCTATGAACACTTTGAATCTCAATTTGTTTGATCTGGGGATCTACAGTTGCATAAAGCTGCATTTCATCATTTGAAACCTAAAGTAACAAACTTTAAAAGTGTTTGCTTTCTTAAAATAAATGACACCCGGGCCAGATTCACAAAACATTCTTAAGAATAAAGTTACAAATATTTTGTATTTCAAAAACATTCTAATAAATGTTCTTATATTCTTTCTCTGTAAGATCGTTCTACAATTAAAAACAATTACCTTACGAACTTATTCTTAAGATTTTCTTAAATCTGGCCCCTAGTTTGATATTTTTATATAATGCAAAGACATTTATCCATTATTAAAAGTAGTTTAAGCGTCACAATACTATTTTCCTGTAAATTGCAGCATTAAAATCTCTGAAATCATTTTTTTTTATCTCACACAGTACCTTGAAGAGGGACTGAAATACTGTAACTATGTCTTTACCATCATCTTCATAATTGAGGCTTTACTCAAGCTTGTGGCATTTGGTTTTCGGAGATTCTTCAAAGACAGGTATTCTGACCTACTGTATGGCTCTATAGATGTCTAATGTGAATGTAAATACACTGTAAATAAAATAAACAATATACATATATTGCACTGAATACATTTCTGGAAATAAAATCCATTTTATATTGATATTATGAAATAATGTGCTAAAATGATTATATATTCACTTACAAAACAATTACGGATTCAAGCTGTATTCACAAGTGTTTATTACTGTGCACTTTAGATGGTATTAGGGTATTACACTTGCTATATACATTACATTCTCATTACCAATTTATTTTTAACTAAGCCTTCTTATTCTAATCCTGATACTAAAGTCTCTCTAAGAAGGTCTATGGGGAGTCTTGTCCCTAACCCCTCAGTGACCTTGTCCCTTATCTCATGCTCTCTTTGTGCATTGGATATATGTGTATCCTTAGATATCTGTAGTCATGCAGTAATTTCCAAGTGCTTAACCCAATAAAGTTAATTAAAGACCCCATCAGCTTTGTGTACAGCATACTATATTTTATCTTCATTCAGAGATGCTGTGCACTGATTGATTATTCAAGCCAACAAAGACATGAGATCAAAGCATGACTGACTCTCACTTAGATCAGACAGAAAAAATTATTCACTGTAATTAGTGGAGAACTACAATCAAAATATCTATTCTTAAGGGATAAAAGAGGGTGGGAGAGATTAAAAGGAGGATTATGTAAATTACTCTTATGCTTCAGACTTTTGTTCTTTTGGCAATATTATAAATATAACTGAAATTAACAAAAGACTGTCCTATTCAGAAGTGCATAAAGGGTATCTTTTCCATGTTAATCAGAGTTTTTGTCCTAACCAGCCATGAAGGTAATATACGATGAGCGACAGTAGATTCTATTTTAGAAATGGTTTCTATTTTTATTTGCGACATTGTGGCTAGATCAACATACACACTCTGACAATGATGATCTGAGGTACTGATTTTGTGCTTTATTTAATGTTAAAAGGGTGTAATTATGAGATCGAACACCATTTCGTGTGACCTTTATTACCATACTGAAAGCAACAGTGGATAATTTACCTCAGATCTTGAAAATAATTAAAGGAAACATAAACTTCCATACCAAAGATGGTATCAGTCACTCATTTGTTAAAAGTGCAGTGCGCTTGCAGAGAGAGCCCGCCCATGTGCTCTTCTGATTGGCTGTGATTGATTGTTGATTGATTTTGTTGCATCGCGTAGCTAAGATGAGTCTGGTGTGGACAGACAAATTGCTTGTTACTTGAATCTTATTGCAGTGCATTTGGTTCGGACGTAATCAAGCATTTATATCCTTAAATGAATTATGTATATTATTACAGGGCAACTTCACTATCCTCTGTAACACATTGTAAAACACTTTTGTAATTAAGCGTGACAGTGTGATTAAGTCATGTTTTAATATGTGGCATCTATCATGCGTAGGGAACGAGATTAATCATTTGTTTCAGTTAAATGAAACGTGCTAAATTAAAAGGAGTCATGATCCATGTTGCTTATCATTAATCCCACAATAGCACATGTACAGGTGCAATCAACAGTGTGTTGTTCTATTTGCAATATGCTCATAAATCTGTGTACGGTTTGTTTGCTCAGCTTGCCTAATGCTCAAAAACCGATTAGCTAAACGATGCTCGTTGCTGGATGCGGTATTTTAACTGTATGATGTTGTAATGTGATGGCAGATGGAACCAGCTGGATCTAGCCATAGTCCTGCTCTCTATCATGGGCATCACTCTGGAGGAGATCAAGATGAACGCAGCACTGCCAATCAACCCCACCATCATCCGCATCATGAGGGTGCTGAGAATAGCCAGAGGTACTTTAATTTTGGCTAGTTAACAAAAAAGTTATTTGCATGTTCTATTACAAATAGATTTGTGGGGTTCGATTTGTGCCTCTTTGTGCTTTTGCCCACAGTACTGAAGCTTTTGAAGATGGCTACAGGCATGAGATCCCTGCTAGACACAGTTATGCAAGCTTTACCACAGGTAACTAATGTTGTGCGTTTTTATTCATTCATGTATTTATTTAATAATACATATATTTTTATTTTTATAAAAATATTTATATTATTTGTTATGTGATATTGTATTTATATGTGTTATATTACATTTATGTTTATACATAATTAAATTTTTTAAATATTTTTTAGTTTGACATTTTTTGTCTATAGTTATATATTATTTAACATTGCCAAATACGTACATTAGGTTGCAAAAAATGTACTTTTAAAACATTATGATATAGAGAATAAGGTCACATTTTATTTTATGCTCCAATTCTCGCTATTAAGTAACTCTTAACTATGACTTTTGCCTCAGTAAACTCCTAAATACTGTAATAGTTCTTAAGTTTACTTATTGAGCTAGATTTTGGGGTGTAGAATATGGTCATGCAGAATATGTGTTTTTTATAAGTACTAATAAACAGCCAGTATGCTAGTAATATGCATGCAAAAAAGCAAGTAATTGATAGTGAGATTTGGTCCCTAAACTTAAGTGTTACTGAGAATAACATTTTAACAGCTAAAGTAACTCTATACTGCACAGCGTATTATAAACAAAACATTACCTGACAAAGCATTTTTATAGTGTATACCATATGCTGTGTGTGTGATTTTGTTTTAAAGAGATATAGATGTACTGCACAATTGCATTTGTTTTTTGTCTTTGTGTGGATATGTAAGACGTGGGGGAGGACAGAGAGAAAGTTGGAGATCAAATATCTATAACATGATGTTACTCCCCATGATTGATTGTTTAATAACATACTGTGATAATGCGCTTCCTCTCTTTAGGTGGGAAATCTGGGCTTGCTGTTTATGCTCCTCTTCTTCATTTATGCGGCACTTGGTGTGGAGCTTTTTGGGAAACTAGGTCAGTGCTGCAATCCTGCTCACTGTTTATACTGAGCTCTCCATTTCACAGTTCTAGCAGCTTTGCTCTACCTTAGCTGCCACTCTCATTTTTGACTCAGAAATGCTTAAATTTGGTCCCCAAAGGCACGCTTCTCTTACAGTTTGAGAGCTCTCCTTAGAATACAGTGCTGTCATAATGGGAGAAGAACCTAAATTAGCTCTGTTGATCTTTGGAGCTTGTTCCTGCAATGGCAGCATTTTTGTAAGATAACCTCTAGGCTCCAATAGACATTTCTATGTTACTTATATCCCTGCAAGAGGCCTCTGGAACACGAATGACAGGATTATGCTTTCTCTTAAAGGGCAAGCACTCTAATTACTTTCATTAGCCTTCAACTTTAAAGTCAATGCTAATTATTGTGTCAGACGTGTCTGGGGGTAACAGCTCATTTGCTTCTTTAATGGTAACACAGGAGACTCTGTTAGGTTATCTTCACTTTTAGCAACACATTCAGTGATAGTCTAGCAATACTTTTTGTGTATAAAAAGTATTTGACTGTCATCAAACTATTATTTACCTATATTTTAACTAGAATGCAATGACAACAACCCATGTGAAGGATTAAGCAGACATGCTACATTTGAGAACTTTGGAATGGCCTTTTTAACGTTATTCAGAATATCAACGGGGGACAACTGGAATGGCATAATGAAGGTATACAGTGCTTTTTCTAATTGTATTGAGAGTGTTTTATAGGTGCAGTTTTATGCATTAACATGTTGCATATTTGCAGGACACTCTGCGAGAGTGCCTTCCAAATGAAAGTAACTGCTTCAGCTATCTGCCCCTGGTTTCCCCCATCTACTTCGTCACCTTTGTGCTAATGGCTCAGTTTGTGCTGGTTAACGTGGTGGTGGCTGTACTGATGAAACACCTGGAGGAGAGCAATAAGGAGGCTAAAGAAGATGCAGAAATGGACGCTGAGATTGAGATGGAGATGGAAATGGCTCGACGTCTCAGCAACGTCTCAGCAGGGAGCTCTTCAGGGCCGGAAGGAAGGGCAACTTATATAGGACCACACCCAGATTCACCTGGACAGGTATACATGCCACGGTTTGCCCCAAATGTCTCAGAAGTCATTAATAAACAGTGTCAAAAAGAAAGAATGTTTTAGTTAAACCATGTATTTATGGCATTTTAGTATAATGAATGGTTTTCAAACTGGGATCTGGGGAACTCAAGGGGGCTGCAACAGAGTACTAGGGTATATAACACTTAATATTTTTCTTTATACATGAAAATATATATCTGCCTTTATATTTTAGTTCTTTCATTGGGGGATCATCATATTTGGGGGTATAATGAACTGGCAATAGTGTAAGAAACTTCATCCCATTTGTTTTCTTAGTTTAGTTCTGCACTAATTGAGCACCATTAACTCTATAAGGAGCAGCCCGAGTTAGCTGCGGGCAGCAGAATTGCATTTGTGTTTTATTGGGTGCTGAGTTGTCACAATACACAGAAAATATGCTGAGGGGATGTGGACAGTGAGAAGTGAGGCTCTGCAGGGAGGCCAGGAACATTTGTTACCCCTTATGGGCTGCTCTGGCAATGAGTGTATTTGCTTTGTCAGCTGCAGCGAGCTGGTGAATGAACCTGGCAAGCTTGGCTCTAGTTGTTTATAGGTTTGTGAGTTTATGTGTGAGGGCAAAAGCAGAAGAATACATTTCTCTTCCGCAGGATGAGGGGATGCAAAGAACACAGGAGAATTTGCTCTCTCCACGGAAAATGTCAGTGTCAAGGATGCACTCTTTGCCCAATGACAGCTACATGTTTCGCCCTGTGAGGCCAGCCAGTGCTCCTTATCCACTAGAAGAAGTGGAAGCCAGTCAAGGGTACCTTGAATTAGGTATAAAGAATCAGAGTACATGACTTTGTCTATTACTAATTACTGATATCTAAAGGGGAAAAAAACTTATGAAAAGTCTTCATTAACCTTTCCTGTAGGCTCTATCACCTCAGTCCACTCCCAGCCATGCGAAAGCCATTCCCTGCTCCAAGTCCCCGGTGTTCCTCCCCATTCCCAGTTCAACTACCTCCCCAAGATTCCCCCTCCCATGCCCTCTCCAACCCACAGCATAGGCAGGACTTTACGCAGACAGGTATACTCTCGCTCATCCCATCCGTATTAAGTGCTTCACTGTTGTTCAGTGCTTGCAGTTTACGTTGTCCTATGTTTATTTTTTCAGGAGGCAATTAAAAATGAAGCCGTCAACGTGCAAAGTTTCGACTTCAAAGACAAACCCGACAGACAGGTAGGAATAACTACAGGCAGCTTCAAGCTGCGTGTTCCTCGGATCGCCGGACCCAGCATCCCTCAGGGGTCACCCTTGCTGCCCCCACGTGGACATGCCCCCAGTGTCTGCACCTTCCAGCAGCCCCATAGCCAGCACAATATCCCTTCTCCACCTTCCAGCCTGGCCAGCAGCAGCAGAAGCACCAGCCCCAGTGGCTCCATGTTTGATTCCGCTGATCCGACCGACGAGGAGGTCCGCCACATCAACAGTACAGCACGGCTGTGGGTAGGGATTCAGGCAGAAGCCCGGAGTCACTCCCTTTCTCCTTACACCACCTCAGGGATGCTGCTTCCCGTCCCCGTGAAGAACTGCAGCAGCGCTGCCAACTTAAGCGTCAAAGACCCGAAGAAGTGCTTCAGCGTGGACACGGAAGGTTTTCTGGAAAAACCCTATGGTACCGATGACCATCGGAGGCACTCGATTGAGATTTGCTCTTCAGTAGATGAAGGGCTGTTTGGTCAAGAACTCAGTGAGAAGAGGCACGTTCCCATGCGTGGACAGTCGTTGCACATTCCCCGGAAGAAAAAGATGAGCCCTCCTTGTATCTCCATCGAGCCCCCGTTTGAAACGGAGGCTCCCGCTTCTCTCGCATCCATGAAAAAGCTGTCGGAGAGCAGCATGCTACTACGGAGGAGGACGCCATCCTATGACCTAGCCCTGCAGCGGGACTCTCTGGATTTGCCGGAGAACCAGCTGTCTACCCAGCCGCTCATCAAAGTAGAGCGGCACCCTTCTCACTGTGCCGAGTATCTGTCCATGCCGCACCCCACCCCAATGGGCGGACTGGCAGGCATTCTGTGTGAAAACACACAGCCGCCTCCCTTTGACAGCCGGTTTGAAGAATCCACAGACTTCAGCTCTGTAAACAGGACAGCGCAATGAGGGACATCGGCTTTAGCCAAATTTTACCGTCCACACTCAAGGGTGCGGCAACTAGTTGAACAGGGGATGTCGACCTCTTTCTGTAGCCAAAGTTTTCTTTATTTCTTTTTCAGATGTAATATCATCATGAAAGCCAGCCAGGAATGGCAAGCGATCCTAGCGGGGAACAGTGTTTGATCTGACTGTGTTGAACATGGGATATGCAATTTCAGGTTTCCAAATGGAACTCTGGTTCTAATTTTAATCCCAGTGCTCAATCACATTGATTTGAGTTCAGGATGTGTAGTGTTGTGTATCATCTGTATCATATTTGTCAGTCTCTCCTCTCTTTGTCATGAGCATCGGTAATGTTTTCTGTAAAGACAGAGTATACAGATTAAAAGACTAATAAGAACTGTACATGTTATGTATTTTATTGACTCATGACGTGTAAATAGAGAACATATTGTATTAGTGGAGAAACAAGCTCTATTCACATGCACATATTTTTTATAGAGATCTATAATGTTTTTGCACATATCAATTTGAATTGTCCTCTGTTGTCTTCTTGTGAATGTACATTTTTTAATCAAATAGCTGTGGGATCAATTCTAGTCTGTTTAGGCCTACTGATATTAAGATGATTTTTATTTTTCTATTGGGAGGATGGGGTGTGTCGTATAATATAGATCCAATGAGAACCAAACTACAAATGATCTGTAGCCTGAGTGCAATACACTATAAATGTTTCTGTAAGTTTACCCAGTAAGGTTACTCACTTTTTAAGCAAACATAGCCAGTAACGTGCATCTCACATACACAACCCTTTACCATGCTCAGGTTCATCTCAAAATGTATATTACGATTTCTGCTACACTCTACATTGTAACCTAATTTAACCACAACATAACCTATTTTAACACTTTGTGGCCCTTGGCTGTGGCACAAGTTGCATGTGAAGGACAGAGTAATACAAATGTAAATGTGACCTTGTTCTGTTTTTCCTGATGTTCAAACTTTATGACTGTCAAAGCAGAAGACTGAGGGAGTTTATATCAGCACACGTCTGATCTATTTTTTGATCTGCTCTGCTTTGAAATGGCACCTCTGGGTTTGTGCCCTTGTGCAACAATGAGACAACTGTTTAATGAAAGGAATACAAAGGAATGTTTTGAATTTTATTTTTTTTAGAAGTGATCATTGTGATTTATGTATAGTTAAACTAAGCCATGGTGTTTTTGGCAAATCACAGGCAAATGACGCCTGCAAATCCTGCTCTTTAAATGATATATATCACACAACTACATATCCAGTGTCATTAATGTATCACCTGAGATTTAAAATAGTTGATGCAGCTTTTGTGCTGGGCTAATTTACTTTTTTCCTCCATGTATGAGTCTCCTCAAAAGATGGAGAGGGAAAATCAGTTGCATGTTATTGCAAGATTTAGAAATACAAACATCTGGATGTTTTTAAAGTTTTTGAAATTTCAATTTTCAGATATTTTCCATTTGTAGACTTATTATCTAATTGCACTGAGATGTAATTACAAGGTATTCCTCTTTGTAGAAATGAGTAAACCCACTTATTGTTGTCTAATGCAATATTTTATGATAGCCTATGTTGAGATGAGTGCAAAAGGTTTAGAAGTAAGCAAAAATCATGGATGATTACAAGTGATCAGACATCAATTTAACATTGGACTTTGAGATAAATGTTTGCAGTGTTTTGTGTATCTTACGATACTAGATCCATGTTTTTGCAAGAGGATTGTTGAGAGTTTTTAAAAAAAATTGCTATTGAGTAAATGATAGAAGTGTATGGAAGGAGTAGTATATAACTGCTTAAAGTGTTTTAATCACTTTTGGCACATGGATATTCTTAGCTGTTTTATTTTTTATTTTTTTATGAGCTTTTGCCATCAAGCAGCCTAATGTCCTTAACCCTTCAATAAATAATCAAAGCATTTTCCTCAAGCTTTCAGGATAGTCATTTCTCTATCCTTCTCTCTCGTTATTACAACTAAGACTTCTTTGTGTAATGCAAAATGTCAGAAATTATTATTATTATTTTGGTTTTGATATGACTTATCTGATAAAGAAGAAGTGTTTAAAGAGCTATATACAATCATTTTTTACCTTTCTACACAATCTGAGGGATATTCTCTCATCTACAGATAAACATTTTCTAGCAAAAGGAAGATGTGTAATTTGTTTTTAAATTTATATAGACAGTTCAATAGTATGTTAATATATTAAACTGTCCCTAAAAAAAGTGTTTTCAATCAGATGCGATTTGTCTTTTGTTTTTAACGAGGGGGCAAACAAGTAAAGATAAGGTCAAAAGCAGAGTCAGTTCAGACCCACCAGCTTTAAAATAGTGAAGCTTAAATTACACTACTCTAAACTTTATCTCCATAACCAAATCTCAGATAATGACTAGACAGGGATTCATCTTTTATGAATGGTTAAAATGGTGTCCAGGAGGCCGTGAACCTATGAACTATAGCATAGCTCATAAACAGCTGTTGAAATAATATTCTCAATAGAAACAAGTAGAGACTTGGACTCAAAAGCAGTGTATTCCTTACATCATAATTCATCCAGTGGATATGTTCATAGTAAAGGAACTGTTGACTGCCACATTTCACCTGTATGCAGACATGCATTGTCAGGATCCCTGTAGATGCAAATGTAGTAGGTAACTACACCATCTGGCAAAATAAATACAATCTTTTTTTTTTTTTTTTTTTTTTGCAAAAGTGGCTGAATATTCATGGACACATTACATTTTACATTACATGTAAAATGGATGTAAGCAACATTTTGCGACTGCAAATATTTCATATTAAAGCAGAGTACCCAGCTGAAATGAACATACCCTGTCTGCTGTCTTACATATTTTAGGATAGTCACTATTAAAGGGTTTAGTCTATTATTAGTATTACTGTTTTTGTTGTTATTATGGTATTTATGTCTGAGGTTACTGATACATTAAACATGTCTGCAGAACTGAGCACCCATGATCTGAGGCGCCATAACGGGGAAAGGTTAGGACGATTCGATAAGAGAGGGGCCCGGAACGTGATCGTGGTGGGCCCAAGTCAACATGCTATTCAGGGGGTCCAGAAACCATAAAGGCCCATGATTAAAGACAATGAATTGGGTACTTCTGGGGATCCTGCGCTAGCCGAGCAACCGCCTTTAAAATGAATGAGAATGAAGGGTAAAACAGACAGCTGTCCAGATATTATGGACCGCTTTGTGATTCACTCACTCGATTCAAATCAGAATGTTTTGAAGAATTTACTTACACTGTTACTTTCCAGTCGTCGAAGGTAAAGTAGGCTACATGTATTAAGTCGAGCATAACAACGGATAAAAGTATTAAAGTCTCATAAACCTCTTCCAAAAAAGCCAGAATAAGGTGACTGAAATTCGCTGCTTGCCTTAGTAAAGTATTTTTAAATTATGATAAAACAATATGAGATAACCAAGTTACCACAGATTTATTATCAGCAACACTGTGGAAATTTTGGCGGCAAATATTGTTTTAGTTTTTTTGATGCGCTATTCTCTACTTACCTGAAATGGAGGTTTAAAAAATCCTCCTAAAATCCTATGATCATACATTTGTGTCGCTGTAATAATTATTTTTGCTTAGGTTTCTGACTGGTCAAACGGAGAAGCAGTAGAGCAGTGTTTTGGCGTTTGTCGCCATCTAACGGTCAGTGCTGAACTTACACACTTTGGAATAAACGGAACTTTCCGATTGCATTGAAAGTGTTCCACACGGAACTAATAGTGTGGCTGCACTGACGGTCACACAACGAACGCGCCGTTCTTCTTGTTGTTATTGTTTTTCTGAGTGGTTGTTTTGAATATAGGATAAGTAGAAGGACATATGTAAAATGATTACATTAATTAAGTGATACGAGTGTCTGTCATATATCCTACTGCATATTTAGCCAAAAATATTAACTTGTTGCAGTACAGTACACATTTAGTATGGTTAGCGTTGGTATTTTTTGGTAGAATAAAACAACGGTAAACAGAAACGTCGGGGTGATATATCATTAGCAGTTAGCGCTAAAACTGCCATCTGAAGTAGAAGACAGACATGTGGGGAGAAATCGAGCCACGTATCAAACCACAGGAGGGTGAAGACATGAGCAGCTATGGGACAAGACAGAGATGGACAGACTCTGCACCTGTGCAGGTGAGATGTGTTCAGCTCATTCACATCTGTTACAGAAGGGTTTATGCAATTCATGCGACAGTTTTGCAAGGTCTGATACATGCTATCAGACAAATAACGTTGCATTGCTCCATCTCAATCTAATTGACAACATTTTATTTTTTTACTATGTACTTAAACAGAGTGCAGACTTCAAGATAGTCCCTTACTGACAAACAAATCATTAGATTGCATGGTAAAAAGATAAACATTTGCTTGTAAATGAGGAATTCTTCTTTGAATAAAGATGGGTAAGTCGTAACACACAACTAGAACATTATTTATTAAGTAAAATTAAAACTTTCATGAAATGGGAACTCTCTTTTCTAAAAGCCTGCTATTGATCTTACTGTGAATGATTCATCTACTGTATGCATATGTAGATTTTTTTTTAATCAAATGTATTTTTTAGTCCAAATGCCTCGACCTGTCAGTGAAATTACAGACTTTTCTCTGGCCATGAATGAAGGAAGGCTTTTCCAATCATTCAGTCTGCTTAAACTCCACCTCTTCCTTAAAATCAAACTTTCATCACGACTTAAAAAAAACAGAAGGAGAGAGAAAAGTGACAGTAAAGACAAAATGCTAGCTTTTCCCTTTAGATGTAGATAATATCTAGTCATTTCTTACCATTACCAAAGGATACTAACTTCTTGAATCTCTGTTAACACTGCTCTCTAAAGCCGAAGACAGCATTGTGGGGTGAAATCGAGCCATGCCCTAAACCTAACACATCAGACCACTGCAATGAACCCGCTGCTCAAGACAGACGTCCTGCTCCTGAGACAGATGTCAAGGAGGCCCACAACACAACAAGCAGCTCTCCAAATCAAAAGGTGAGGTGTCCCCTGTGTTCATGCAGTATAATTCTACACATGAGTCTAAGCATGCGGCGCTTGCTTGTTTTCCTCAGGAGGAGCCATCCAGCTGTCTCAGCTCAATGATCGCGGCTATAGCAGCCAGTGGGAGTCCAGTGAAAAGCCAGCAGCTGGGAGAGCCAGATTTAACTCTGGAGGAGAAGAAGGAGGTGTTAATGGATCAGTACAAATCCAAGCCCTTGGTATTTCTGGAGCGCTATCAGGCCCACCTGAAGCCAGAGCACATAGAGGCTTTCTCACAGCTGAGCAGTGACTGCAGAGCGCAGTATTACTGCAGGGAGATTCAGAGACGGGCATCCAGCACAGCCGACCGCAAACGGGTCCGTAACCATCGTTATGCAGCTCTCCGTGCTCTTCAGAAGGGTAAGCACAGTGTCTTTGTTTTTTCAAACACCAGCTGGAGTTTTAATCTGGTGAACTGTTTTTCAAATCAGTTTGTCACTTGAGTTTCTAATAGTATTTTCTGTTGCTTTTATGTATTAATGACCGTAGTTATTTACAGATTGGCCAACTTTCATGTACCAGCATAGTTCATACTGTCGTTCATTAGACTGGCACAAGTTGCTGAATATTGAATATGTACTTTATGATTGTTAGAACATGGCCGTGTCTCATTCAGAGATGGGCTGTTTCGGAGGTTGCATTTGTTGGCTGCATACATCGAGTAACTGTTAGATTGTAGAATAAGAAAGAAATTAAGAGTAGTTTACACCTCAAAAGGAGTAACAATCAGTTTCATTACCGTAACCTTTTTAAAACAAAAACGAGACCACCTCAATGACGTATGCAAGCCTCTGAAGTGAGACACAGCTTGTTTGATGTCTCTTCCAGAAAGTTACAAAATGACACTTCCTGTTAAAATACTTTTTGGCCAAATTCTAACGTTTCAGCGCTCACGGAGAAGGCAGTCTCAAAATGCATTTCAGCAAGAAAAAAAAATTCAAGATTGCAGATGAACCTGGAGAATTGTTTGTTTGTTAATAAAGTCATATACTTCATTCAGTAAAAGAAGAATTAGTAAAAATAATGTCAAAATATACACTATTGTTCAAAAGTTTGGTGTAAGATTTTTTTTTATGTTGTTGAAAGAAGTCTCTTATAATCACAAAGGCTGCATTTATTTGATTAAAATATTACAAAAACAGTAATATTGTGAAATATGATTTTAAAAGAACTGTTTTGTATTTGAATATGTTTTAAAATGTAATATATTTATGGGATGCAAAGCTGAATTTTCAGCATCATTACTCCAGTCTTCAGTCTAGCATTATCCTTCAGAATCATTTTAATATGCTGATTTAATATGCTGATTGTGCTGCTTAATATTTTTGTGGGAACGTGATACATTTTCTTCAGGATTCTTTCAACTTGCAAGAATAGCACTTTGATACTTTTGTCTCTGGGCAGAGGGCCAGTACTTCAGCGAGGAGCAGATGCGTGTGCGAGATCCACTGCTGTACGAGCAGTACATCGGACAGTACCTCAGCGAAGAGGAGATCCTGCAGCGCTCCGAGGAGGCCATGAAGAGCGGCCCGGGGGGACTCGCTGACCTGCTTATCAACTCCTACCAGGAGAAACTGATCCAGAGCCGCCTGGAGGAGGAGCAGGAGAGAGAGCAGTGTGCAGCGGAGGAGTCTGAGGAGGAAGGTGCGAGATCCCACTGACTGACTCAAGACTGAGATTCTTTATGTCTGTCGTTTCTTTATGGATGAATGTGTTTTTGTGTGTTTTAGAAAGTGACGAGCTCAGACAGGCAGAGTGGGAGCCGAATGCAGAAGAGAAAGCCATGCTGAGAGAGGAGTTCCTCAGTCAAATGCATCAGCGCTTCCTGGATGGCAAAGATGACTTCAACTACAGGTCAGATCATAGTGCTTGCTCACATACGTCTCATTTTCAATCTGAAATATGAATATTGCATTACCAGGATGTATTTCTTTTCAAATCAGTTGTTGCTATTTATTGAACTATACTGCAGAGAGCTAATTGCCCATATTTTAGTTCTTACATAACCTTGTATCGTAATATAAAAATATCTGTATTACAGTGACAATAACTGATATTTTCATTGCAGTGAAGTGGATGAGAATCCAGATTATGATAACCTGGATATTGTAAGCCATGATGCAGAGGAGCGCTACTTTGATGAAGATGATGATGAGGAGGAGGAGGAGGAGGAGGAAGAGGATATGATGCAGTAGCCCTTAATGTATAGAATGTTCTCACAACAGAAAAAAGAATTTAGATTTTTGTACATTCTTAATCATAATCTACTGCTTGATATTTGTTTCTGTAGGTTAAATGTGATTATCAGCACTTTGTTGTCTTTAATAAAAGAGTACTATTTTGCAAGATGATGTTGTGGTCATTTAAAGAATTCTCCTTTTGAGTGTTTTCATTCTAAAAGGCTTTTGCTGTTTAGCATATTTTAAATTCATGCAGTATGTAAGAATCACCGTTTTTCATAATGGTTAATAATAAAACAAATGGGCATGACAGCTGTGTTCCAGACTCACTTTTTTACGTTCATCTATATAACTATGCATGCAGTCTTTAGTGATCCTAATTATCAATCCCATATTAACTGAAAGACTACATGGACTATTTGCACCATTAATAATAATGAATATGATATACTGCAGCAATTTAAATAAAATGTAACGTGATTAAATAAGTAAAAACTTAATTCAAAGAACTGTGGCATTTAAATAATCTGAGAACAGACCACACCGAAGATTCAATAAAATGTGGAGTAAATACTTTATTAACAATAAAAACAACAATCATATATATAAAAAAAAAAAAAAACACAAAAAAGAAAAATACTAATTAAATACATGTTCACAGGACAGGTGCTGGATGGAAAGTAAAGGTTATGCAAGGCAAATATACAAACAAAAATTAAACAACTAGAATTAGTGAGGTCCCTTTGACATGTAACCAATAAAACAAAGAACAGAAAATGCAGGGTGAAAATGTAAGAATGCATCAATACCAAGCAAAGTATTTATGTGCAGTTTTCTTTGTAATAACAATGTAAATAGAGCCTTTTATTTTAAAAGTCATACTTTACTTCTAAAAGCACACTGACTAACCTCTGCATTATCTGACCCAAGGAGCTAGTTGTGTCTCATTCAAATACGTCTGTGCAACACTTGTCCTATTCCCTCAATGACGCTTTCCCTCAATTAGCTACACTAATGCCTATAGTTTAGTCATTTCTTGTAATGCTACACAACTGTTGATAATTGCCCCACAAAATGCAATGTTAGAAATGCCTAGTTACCTAGATGCCAGTGAAATATCTATAAAATACAAAATACCAACCCTTATAAGCCATATAAAATTCTTCTAAATAATACTGTGTAAATAGAAAAAGTCGTTAGCTCCTTCATACCGTGTTAATACTGTGCCAAAAACTGGTTAGAATTACTGCGGCGAATACTCAAAGGTTACACACCATGTTCCTTCAAATGACACACTTCACAGTTAACTGCCTGAATTACTTACAATGGCAAGTGGTTAAGGGACATTATTTCAAAATAATAATAATAAAGACGACTGAATGAGAGGAAAATATCTCTATCAAACCCACAGGGTCCATAACTTGAACTTCTCAATAGACTCCTGATTTGAGGTCAGAAACCATCACAGTATCATAGATAATGTTGAAAAGGCTGTCAGGAGGGAAAAAAAGCAAACACTTCATACAGAAAGAATATACCTTCATAAATGAGCAGGGCACTTAATATATATGTATATTTTTTCATAAGCTTTAATAGTTATTTTCTGTTGTGCAGTTGGTCGCCCCAAAATACCCTCAGAGATTCATGGACTGTAGCAGCTGTGTGTTCTAAATGTAGGAATTTCGATTTGATTTAGCATAAACTAATTAATGGCACACAGTGAGAGGAGATGTGGCGTGAGAAGAGGAATGTTAAAAGACAAACAAACTTCATGGGCTCAGTGCAAGTAGCCCCCTAACTGCATACAAACATTGTACAAGATCTCGGCTGTTTTAGTGCCTGATCCCTTTAAAAGTCACCTCTCAAATGTACCATTTTATGCTCCCTCAAAGGAACCAACGGTTGTCGGCGAGAGGAAAAAAGAAAAAAAAAGAAAACTGGAGGAAAGGTGAAGAAAAAGAGGATAATAGAATGAATCATTCAGTCTTTTGGCACAGGGAAAAAAAGTGCAACATTCCCATTGTAAAAACTTCATGAACAATGTTTGGTGCAACTTCCGGAGTCACAAACTGCTCTGTCAAGATCCAGTTAGAACGAGTTCAGCTGATGAGTCTTCACCCGTAACTGCTCCTAAAAAAGACAACATCATCATTAAGGGTTAAATACTGATGCAGTTACATGTAATGCGGCCTTATGTCTCACATGAGACGAGGAGGATTAATAAAAAACTAATAATAATCACAGGCATTCATCCAAACACACGTTTGATTTTATAACCAAACCATTCTGCACTGCCAAACATGTCCACAAGGAGGCAAAGAGCTACTTTTTCCCTGCCAATAAACAATGTAAAATGTCCGAGGCTACATGAAAACACTGGAAAATGTGTGGTCTGTTCTTAATTTTCTGTATATTAGCAGTTCAGATAATAATGCCTTGGGCCTAATGAGGGAAGATAAGAGAGACAGATGCCCTACTGAGCATTGGCTTGCAGGATATGGACTGCAGAAATCACAAGAGTTCATTCCCTCAAGCTCTGTGTGAAAAACCTTGTCCAGTGAGTAAAGTGTAAATTGACTGAAGTCATTAGCAAACTAGAAAGTTACAAAGCAGAAGGCGGGGGAAGAATTCTCTCAACAAACAGATCTCTGGCAACTAAACACACAAGATGCCTGGAAGCACCATGGTTTTGTGTCTTTTTTACAAACAATTCAGGCATCAGCCTCAAAAACAATACAAATCTCAGCAACTGAATGTACTTGAATACACAAATAAATCACTAATAAAAAAAAAATTAATTAAAAAATGGTCTAATGGACATGAAGGAAATCATACACTAAACCATGTAAATTAAGAGATATAAGTGAACCTGTAATATATAAATTAATTAATTAATGTATTAATTAACATTAGCTGATTCATTTGAGACTATGCTAAAAAAAAAAAAAAAACTAACTAAACTTACTTAACTTAATTCACTTGACTACAATGGATCAGACTTCCCAATACTAAATGATTTTAACCAGAAACACTGATTCATATCAGTTCATACAAGACAAATAAAGTTGTAGCCTCTGTCTGCTTAGCAAAAAAAAAAAAAAAAACTACTAAAAAAAAAAAAACTTTTTTTTTTCTTGGAGGGGGGGGTATAAGACAATACAACACCCCGAAATCTGAAGAATGACATTGCGAAGAGAGAGAGAAATTCTGACAGTTATACAGTAGACATAACTTTACCAGATGTTGTTTATTATTAACAAAAAACAAAAAAAAAATCCTATCTGCTGTCACATTATTGATCAATGTAGAGTGGTTTCACCAGTACTTTTTGTTCCTCCTCACAAAAACAAAATGCACATCCTAAACACTTTTAGCAAACAAATGTCTAGCACGCATCTCCACATTAAATACCCTCCAGGCTCAGCAGGGTCCATTTCCTCAGTCATGCACGCCTGTCTACTCTCAGCAAGCCACAGTGCCTGCTTGTGCTGTAAATGCTCCTCACCTCCAGCTGTCTGCCGGCTCAGTTGATGAGGATTCCAGCAGGCCTCCCGTCCTCTTCAGTCATGTTCCTGTAGTTATTCTCAGCTTCATCCACAGTCCTAAAGAAGCAAAACATCGAGGGGAGCCCAAAATAAATGCAACTCTATTAGACCAGAATAGAGGAGTAAAGAGCGCTCACATTAAGAAGTCTTTGACGTCCTCAACGGTGAGCTCGCCAGTGGTGTCCAGAGTGACGTCAGCACTGCTGTTTGGAGAATCCAGGACGGGCGAGGACAAGGAGCTCCGCATTTCATCTAAGAGCCCTGAGAGAATGACCACTGTTTTATCTTTTTTTTCAGTCTAAGCAATGAGCTCATTGCATTTCTTGAAATACAACATGTTCTGACAGTGTGATTTGTATGGTCACAAAAGGGGTGAGATCATAGTTTTAGACAAATGAACTGCTGTATGAGACATTAAACATCAAGTACATAAATTAGACTTCAGTCATAAAAATTCTAATTTCCAGGAAAACAAAACCGCACAAATGCTGGTAATTTCAGCTAGTTGGGTGAAGAATGACATTTATTTTCCATCAGAAATGTTACCTTCAGTTTCAACAGCCTTGCTCTCTGCTTGTGTCTTGTGTGTTCCATTAGCCTGTGGTGGGAGCGTCGTGCTGGAACCACTAAAAACAGATTGAAATGTGCTGAAAATACAGAATTATAAATTCTGGGACATGATTAATTTCTTCAACGTGATCATCCACCAAAATTACCCATCTGTACACTACCATCAAACGTTTATTTTCTCTGTCTTGAAAGAAGTATCTTCTGCTCACCAAGGCTGCATTTATTTGATCAAAAATACAGTAAAAACAGTCATAGTGTGTAATTTTTTTTTATAATATAATTTAAAATGGGATTTCTTCCTATGATGCAAAGCTGAATTCTCAGCATCATTACTCCAGTCTTCAGTGTCACACGATCCTTCAGAAATCATTCTAATATGCTGATTTGCTGCACAAGAAACATTTATTATTATTATTATTAATAATAATATTATTATTAATATTATTATTATTATTATTATTATTATTATTATTATTATCAATCCAGAAAACTTCAAAAAATATAATGGAAACCATGATACTTTTTTCCAGAATTCTTTAATGAATATAAAATTCAAGAGAGAAGCATTTATTTGAAAAAGAAATCTTTAGTAACATTATAAATGTCTTCACTGTCACTTTTGATTAATTTTTGTGTTCTTGCTGATTACAAGTATTCTGGAAATGTCTTTGTATATACTACTTTAATAAGGAATATTAAGGTCTGATTGCCAAAACATGCATGCATGTAATTAAATTTAATGACTTTATTCAATTTTCCCATTTAATTTTTTTTAATAGACGGTTAATCTTAGTGTATATTCTTAATATTTTGCTGCCATTAATGGCAATGATGTCTTCCAACTGTCACTTTTACTTCAACAAAAGTTTTCAAAACAGTGTAAAAGCAATTAACTTAATCCCAACACACATTCCATATATCATCGAAAACCAAAGTAGGAAAAAACCCAATTGAATGAGAAATAAAGTCTAGGTTACACAATAAATTTTACCCATGGGATGATGTTTTACGAAATCGCTTGAGTAGCTCCACCAACAGTAAAATCTCCCTGATACAAAATATTAAAAATCAAATATCTAATTTGCTGTAACTTCGATGTTGGAGGAATTTCACATTCAGACTTGAAAGGCAGTTGTCTGGAAACTCAACATAGCAGCTGGTCAGAACACTGTTAATCTCTCTCTGGTTTACCTGTGAGCAGAGAGATCGTGAGGTCGCTCCACATCCACTCGGCACAGCGGCTCTGTGATCACACGAGCCGACAGCGAGAAGCGCTCGTACTCCGAGGGAGAAATCAGGTAGAACCCTAATAATATTGAAGAGAGAACAAAGTTGAATCTCATTCATGGGGAAAAGCACAAAGCTAGAAATGATTTACATGCAGTTTGAGAATGAACTACTAACCTTGTCCAGTCTTCGTGAACACGCAGGAAGCAATGCCACTGATGTCTTCTTTGCGGATGCAGTCGTAGCGTACTTGCGGTCTCAGTGCTGGCACACTGAACACGTGGATGTCACCCAGATTGGTAAGACACACTAGAGCGTTCTCAGAGTACTCTTCAGAGCTAACGCTGGTGAAGTTCGACAGCGCCACCTTTCGTACTCGACAGCCTTCATGAGCAGTCAACTTGAACTTGGTCTTCGCGCTTACTTTAGGCAGCATGAAAACCTGCGTAAAGCAAAAGAAAGGTTTTTCACTTCCAATCCATTTTGTTTAATGATCCGGTTTATTTAGTTGTGAATATCCCAACCTTAAACTGCTCCTCAGAAACAATAAGAACAGAGTGGCTGCCCTGCATGTCTGGGGCTTTGGCCAGATCTCTGGAGACTTCATATGGCTCCGGCAGAGGGTTTCCTCGGCCATCCAGCACAGCGATGGACACCACTGGAGCTCTGTGCATGAGCTGGATCTCCTTCCCCAGCAGCGCCTCCACGCTCTGCTCAGAGAACTTCTCCTGCGAGGGTACGTCCAGAGCATATGCGTACACGGAGCCAGAGTTCGTGCCAGCCCACATTGTAGGTCCGTGATGCGTTCCTGAGTAACCGAGGAAAAATAATGCTGTCAACCAGGTGGCCTGCAGCCATAAAAATAAATGTTAAGATCCTGGAGTCTCATTTACAAAACACATGCATGATGTGATGCCAGTCCCATAGATTTGGTCGTACTTTTACAAATCCTGATTTGTTAATGTCTTTTTTAAAAAGCAAACACTGACATCGAAATACTCTTATATTGAGGGGTACATCTCAGTGTTCAAGTGTTGACAGATTGTGAAACTTTTACATTTAGTTAGTAACATCTGACAAGTGCAAAAAAGTTCACATTTAATAACAACTGGACTATGTCTTACAATTCATCTTTCAGTCTCTACTATTGATGATGACAAAAATGAAAATGAATGAATCGAACAAGTATTTAATGTAGTGTAAAAAAAGGCAAGAGCAAGCTGAACAGACTAAGCATGAATGGGCATGTCAATAGTATATTAAGAGCATTACCATTTAAATGTTTGAAGGCAGTATTTTCTTTTAAAGAAATTAAGACTTTTATTCATAGAACACACAAAATTGATCAAAAAGGCATTCAGAGAAAAGACATTTATAATGTTAAAAAATTTATTTTTATGATTTCTGAAGGATCATGTAGCGTAACAGCTACTAAACATTCAGCTTTGCCATCAAATGAATAAATAACATTTTAAATGTATTAAAATACAAATGTTTTATTTTAAATTATAATTGCAATAGTCACTTTATTATGGTTCTGCATTTATGATCAAATAAATGCTTGGTGAGCATAAGAGCCTTCTTTCGAAAATGTAAAAAAAAAAAAATTGTACCGACCTCAAACTATGGAGTAAGCAAGCATTGTTTTGAAAAAAAGGTTTGGCAAGAATATGAATCTTAATCTTCTAGCAAGCGTTTCCCAATCCTGCTCCATGTGTCCACCCTAGCTCTGGATCTGTTTTTCAACATCTGGATCAACTTATCAGCTTATTAGTAGCACTCTCCATGACCTGATTTGGTGGCCTAAGTATTTTGTGAGCACATTTTTTAGTTCTCCCTATCCAGTCAGCACAGTTGTTTCAGACAATAGTGACCTAACCTGACCCTATTATTATGTTCCAATAGCAAACCACTCACACTCATAACTGCACAGTACAAATGCAAAGTTATTCCCCCATGACTGTAAACCATTTAAATATATTGCACTAATAAAACAATACTACTTTGTTCAGAACTCCCTCATGGAAAATGCAGCTCTCCCCAAACATGATCTGATCACTATTGTGCACGAGTCTGTTTGAGTCACGAGGTCACATACTGGAAGATGAGGGAAATGGGGCTTCCTCGTGCTTGTGACCCAGACAAAGTCATATAAAGTGACAGCCTAAATCATTTCAACACGTAAACGTGGGCGAGTGTACAGCAGCCTTGATCAGGTTAAACAATGCAAAGCCCACACATCTCACACAGGACAGACAAAACTCAGATTTGGAATCAGATCAACAGCAAAACTGCTTATGCTTATCTGATATCAGCCTGATAATTAAAAACAAAGATTTAATTGAAAACGTATACAACTGATAAAGTCAAACTATTAATTCAACTTTGAGTAAATAATCACAATAAAATTGAGTCCCAAACATCCAAATTGGATTTAATTTATAGGATGGATTTGATATAATATAGAATCGTAATGTCTAATTCAGTTACGTGGAAACTAGTCACTAGTCAAGTAGTCACAGAGCCTGAACTGCTTAACTGCAGCATATTTGAACCCTTCCCCCCCACAGTTCTCACCATCTCTGAGGAAAGTGTCAGCGAAGCAGAGGCAGCGCACCACTCCAGACAGAGAGTCGTCTGCAGAGCGGGGCTCAATCCGTCTCTGCACTGGTGTCACCTCAGCATCGTGCTCCGCCAACTGAGCGTTAGCCTCCTGCACCTGAGGAAGACAAGATCAGCTTCTTAAAGAAAACTAATAAACAACAGACTCACAAACAACGGCCTCATCCCCTTGAATCACAGGAACATGTAAGATGGTAATGCATGTATGTGAGATTTCCAGACACTCACTTTACTGGTGGGACTATTAACTACAACACGTTTCTTTCCTGAGACTCTGCTCTTCCGGATTCTTCTGAAGGACTGGCGCAGGGATTTCTTTAGAGACTTCACTCGAGACAGCGGGCCCTCCATAGCCAGAGAGTCATTGGGGTGTAGAGTGCACCTATGGAAAAACACAAAACCTTCCTTTACAGCAAAGTACAGTCACACAAATGTCAGATTTTTAATTATATCCTATGAGGTTATTTTGCACGGTAACTGCTGAAGGAAAATCTTATTCAGATTAAGGTTTATTGCATACCTACACAAACTGTGTTCATTAATTAGGGAACGCAAATGGATAATACATTACTGTTACTATAAATATAAACATTCCTAAAATGATAGTTATAATATAGTTATTTTATACAGTTACTATTAAAAAATACTTCTAACAAAACTGATTACTATATTAATAATCACTTATTAATTAATTGATTCACTTAATAAAATAATAATAATAATAATAATAATAATAATAATAATAAAATTAAATTAACAGTAAATTACTTTAATAAAAGTATTAATAATAGTAATATAATTATAAAAATATATTTTGTATTTAATATTCTTTAAAACTACATTTCTGTATTACTTATTAACTTTTATTAAAGTAATTTAAATGTATCAAATTGTTGTTAGTGTTGTAAATATTATTATTAATAATAATAATAATAAATTTTATTAATTATTTAAATACTTTAAAATATTAATAATAAAAAATAATACATAAACATTTATTTATTATTTAAAGAACTGTATTCTAATTATCATTATATTATTATAGTTGTTGTTAATAATAATAATAGATTTAAATTACATTAATGAAAGCATTATTAATAATAATAAAGATTTTTTTAAATAAATACATTTATTTAAAACAATACTTGTATAAATTTTTAAATAATTATAATACATTTCTTTAAAACAATAACTTGTTTTATTATAATTATCATTATCAATACTTTTATTATAAGTAACTTTAATTTATAAAATTATATTATTGTTGTTGTTAATAATAATAATAATAATAATAATAATAATAATAATAATAATAATAAATTTAAATAATTATAATACATTTCCTTAAAACAATAACTTGTATTATTATTATTAATTTATTGTTGTTGTTGTTAATAATAATAATAATAATAATAATAATTTAATTTAATACATTTAAACTACTTTAACAAGAGTATTAAAAATATTGTTTTATTTTAAGAAATGTATTATAATCATCATTATATAATTGTTGTTGTTAATAACAACAACAACAACAACAATAATAGTAATATATTTATAATTGGCTTGGTTATAATAAGCAGATGCTGAGTATGC
This sequence comes from Cyprinus carpio, assembly GCF_018340385.1. Classification (NCBI taxonomy): domain Eukaryota; kingdom Metazoa; phylum Chordata; class Actinopteri; order Cypriniformes; family Cyprinidae; genus Cyprinus; species Cyprinus carpio. Next base: position 20,306,188 of record NC_056599.1, on the reverse strand, counting down.
AAAAATATTTTATAACAACAATTAACTGGATTCATATGCAATACATTTCCATTTTCTTGTTTATTTTTAATGTTTGTGTCATGAAATATTTGTCAAATTTAGCTGGAAATGCAGCTTCAGATGAGACATGCTCATTGAGACAATCGTGTTTATTAACTCTGTCATTATTAGATAGCTGTTCATTGAAAGACCCTGCTTGATTTGAAGATTGGTTTGCACATGACAGATTTCAATTATTAATTTTGTAAATGTAGTGAGTGAACAAATCGAGCCAACCCCAATTCAGATAACTTTAATCTCTTCATAGCAAACGAGATAAATCTCTTTCAAATTGAAGCACTGATTAACAAGCATTTGGCAAAGTAACACAGCAGCTTTGGATGGCACTAGAGTTACCTCGCCAGCACTGGACTTCGCCGATGATAGTCAAAGAGCCCAAAGCCATGACTGGTGCCAAAGGCAATGAGGTTCCACTCTGCGTGCAGGGTTACCGCAGTAACGGCCGCGGGGGGCATGCACTGCACCAGGACAACCGGCTGGAATCCAGGAGCAAACACTACTGAGCCACTCTTAGGAGGCAACCGGTCATGACCCTTCCACGTGAAACCCTCTCGGTCCTGGAGCAGGTCCACTGTGGCCACATCAATCATGTGATCAGACTTCTCATCGCTAAGAACCAGAACTATAACCTGTGAACAGAGTATGGGTTACAACGTTATCACTTATTTTTGAGAAGACAATAGCCATTTGAAAGCCTAGAGAGCATTAGTTAAATAAAAAAAGTTGTTATAAAGTCGTTTTCTTTGCATACAAAAAGTAATCTCGTAGCTTCACAAAATCACACACTGATGTCACATGGACTATTTTACTGATATCTTTACTACCTTCTTGGGTCAGAACACGGTAGTTGCGTAGCTATCTTTGGAGGATCAAAAAGCTCTCGGATTTCCTCTAAAATATTGTCATTTGTGTTCTAAAGATGAACTAAGGTCTTACAGGTTTGAGAAATTAATTAGAGAATTTAAATTTTTGGGTGAACTGTCACTTGAAGAGGTAATAAGGTTTCATTATGGTTAGGATGTAGCCTTTTTAGACAGCACACAGCAAAGCCACTTAACTAAGCTTTTTGAAACAAAGTCAAACCCACTAGAAGGTGGCAGATTTTTAGAGGAAACTGCTTATTTAATTTTAAAACGACATCCTATCTGCTAATCTTCAACATGTTTTACACCAAACAATCCTTTTGGATTGGACTATTTTTAGAGTTTTCCATAAAAAAAAAAAAAAAAAAAGGCATTTTATAAGAAGTCACTGACTTTTTGCGACAGGTGGGATTCAGTTTATGGCACTTCTCATTCATTCCTATGGCATCCGTAAACGGTGACTGAGTGTCGCACAACTCACTGGAAATTCAAATGACGTCAAGGCTGTAATGTGATTGGTTATTAAGGGACACGTCATCCAAGTTAGCCGTTACGCTTTCTCCAATATTAATTAATACAGACCCTCTCCTCTCCCTACAGTAAGATAATCTCTGACAAACTACTGAACTGAAAACATATTTGCATTAATCATTAAAAACTAGTGATCCTACTTGTCCAGCAGTTCCAGCCACCACCAGTTTTCCGCTGTATTTACAGACGCTGATCTTCTGGATTGCTAGTCTGGGATCATCACTGTATGGGTCAAAACAGCCAACCTGGAAATAAATGAAAAGCAAACACGGACTGTTATTCTTCTTCATTGATTCTTACAGCTGCACAAACAGAGCTGCAATATCCCTTTTATGAGGGATGTTTAGTACAAAAACACACCTGAGCCAATCAAGTCCAACAAAATATCTTCCACATGCCCAAGAAAAGTCAAATACCATCTATACAGCCTTAAAGAAATAGCTTCAGCCATAAAGCTCCACATGTCATGAGCAATATAATGCAATCGGTAACAATACAAGACTGCATTTCCTTCCCCTCTAGACACATTGACCCTCAACAACATCTGATCCCAGCCAAACAGCTGCGGACAAAGACTAGAACAAAGAAAAGAGGAATGTGTATGTTATGAAAAAAAAAAAAAAAAAACGTAAAACAAAAGCAACGCAGAAGTGCCATCCAGAGCAGTAATGTGCTTCATCTTCAGCAGACGTCAGCAAAGCATTTCAGTCATCAGACAGACAGTCTGCTTTTAATTATGGAGCAAAACAAATCGAGTCCAGTGTGAATCCCATATGCTAAAGAGGGCCACGCGCCGGACTGCAGTTGGTGTTTTATGGAGAAGCTGAAGAAGAGGGAAAGGTGGATTAGGAAAACAAAAAAAACAGAAAGGAGAGGTCAAGAAACTTGCTAAAGCTTCCCTTGTTGTGAAAGAAAACAGTGAGTAAAGTAAAAAAAATAAAATAATGTCCCGGTGTTCAGATGATGTGATTTAAGCTTAGTTTTAAAAGTCAAAGAAATCATCAGATCTCCCATAAATCCCTGACCTTTCTGAAAGGAGGCCATTCCTCCTCCCCGGCCTGCGTCAGGCTGTCGTTGTGGTCGCCGTCTGTCTGAAAGATGTTGGCTGTGCTCAGTTTGTACAGCGGTTTGAGCGACACTCCTGACGCATCCCAGAAACGCACTGTACCATCCTCATGACTAAAAAAAACAAATACAAGCACACATCATCCTGACAACTGATCCAAATAAACAGGAATGTTTTCATTCAAGCCTGTGGGACGTTTTATCAAAACACTGAAGAAAAATGTAAGCAGCTGTTCAAATAACTTAATTTTGATTTCTCATTAGTGATAGGAAGAGATTAAAATAAAAAAAAATAAAATAAAATAAAATAAAATAAAATAAAATAAAATCTCACCCAGTTAACAGCAGTTCTTTCGGTTTTGGATCAGCTGCCAAGTTTTTCCCTCCACATAATGGCCAATTCTGTCAAAACACAGAGGGGGAAAAAGCACACTCAGGGCGGCCACTTTATAAAAATAAAAAAAATTCTGGCAAACTTTAAATTGTTTAATGAAATAACATTAAATAAAAACTTTGATGCTGGTTTGTGTCTTATTGGTGGTTGTTAAATAAAATCCATTTCAGAAAGACTAAGCTATTAAATCTAAAAATACAGTATGAGCGTGCTGTATTAAATCAAGTAATTTATATAACAGTGACAAAAAATGAAGGGTGGTGTTTGTTTTATGATGTTAATGTTATACACATAACAGATGTTATACTGAATGCAAATATTTAGTATTCTGCTTAAGTGAAAGAAAAACGATACGTATGTAAAAGCATGAAAGCCAACTATATTTCAGTTATGCAAATGTCAACACATCATTTTACACATTCTCCAGAATTTGCAAGTCGATTTTAAATCCATTCTGCCAAATTTCCTGTTAAACCAACAGAGGACTTGTGGGGAAAAAGCACTAGTTTTGAGTTTCTGTGTAGGGTCTTTTAATTCAGCCACCTCATAGTTCTGCAGAGGACACTGCTGCTGGCCCGCACTGATCACTCTCTCCCACAGTCTGGGCGGCACATTTGAGATGTGACATGAACAGGTGATGGCAGAGGAGTGCAGAGGAGCCAGATAGGGAGCAGGGACAGTGGGCCAGCCAGCCATCTGAAGATCAATCACTACCAGCTCCTCTTCCAAAAGAACCACAAGCGCTGATGGGTCATCAAATTCTGTGAGGCACAAAAATAACTGAAGTCCATGCACAGCAAAAAAAAAAAAAAAAAAAAAACATTTAGCATACGCATGTAGCATCAGTGATTTATAGGACACTTATTATAGGAACAGCTCCGCAGAAGCAAGGGTCAAGGGCACAATGGTGGTAGCTTAGTAACTGGCCCATGTAAGAGTCTGAACTGGGCGGTATGATGGTATTTACCATGGTAGACATGATACGGTCAAAACTGTACAGATTCTGCTGGATCATTTATATGACAGCATATTTATGGTACACTTTTACATAATTTGACTGTTCTTCACATTGATGGCAGATTTATTTGTTCTGAAAGATCATATTCTGGTTTGCATCAGTTAAGTAAATAACCAATAAATATTAATAAAAACAACAAGATTAATAATAATAGTAACAGCATAATAATAATCAATAATAATAATAATAATAATCATAATCGTAATAATAATAATAATAATAATAATAATAATAATAATAATAATAATAATAATAATAATAATAATAATAACAACAGTTATAGTATTAGTAAATAATTATTATATATTATTCCACATTAACAATAATCACCAGCCACTATTGTATAATAATAATAATAATAATAACAATTATAGTAGTAGTAAACTATTATTATATATTATTCCACATTAACAATAATCACCAGCCACTATTGTATTATAATGATAATAATAATAATAATAATAACAATTATAGTAGTAGTAAATAATTATTATATATTATTCCACATTAACAATAATCACCAGCCACTATTGTATTATAATGATAATAATAATAATAATAATAACAATTATAGTAGTAGTAAATAATTATTATATATTATTCCACATTAACAATAATCACCAGCCACTATTGTATTATAATGATAATAATAATAATAATAATAACAATTATAGTAGTAGTAAATAATTATTATATATTATTCCACATTAACAATAATCACCAGCCACTATTGTATAATAATATTAATAATAATAATAATAATGTCTTATTGAATAAACGACAATAATAATAATAATAATAATAATAATAATAATAATAATAATAATAATAATGTCTTATTGAATAAACGACAATAATAATAATAATAATAATAATAATAATAATAACAATTATAGTAGTAGTAAATATTATTATATATTATTCCACATTAACAATAATCACCAGCCACTATTGTATAATAATAATAATAATAATAATAATAATAATAATAATAATAATAATAAACAACAACAATTATAGTAAATAATTATTATATATTATTCCACATTAACAATAATCACCAGCCACTATTGTATAATAATAATAATAATGTCTTATTGAATAAACGACAATAATAACAATAATAATAATAATAATAATAATAATAATAATAATAATAACAACTATTATAGTAGTAGTAAATAATTATTATATATTATTCCACATTAACAATAATCACCAGCCACTATTGTATTATAATGATAATAATAATAATAATAATGATAATAATAATAATAATAATAATAATAATAATAATAATAATAACAATAACAATAATAGTAGTAGTAAATAATTATTATATATTATTCCACATTAACAATAATCACCAGCCACTATTGTATTATAATGATAATAATAATAATAATAATAATAATAACAATTATAGTAGTAGTAAATAATTATTATATATTATTCCACATTAACAATAATCACCAGCCACTATTGTATTATAATAATAATAATAATAATAACAATTATAGTAGTAGTAAATAATTATTATATATTATTCCACATTAACAATAATCACCAGCCACTATTGTATAATAATATTAATAATAATAATAATAATAATGTCTTATTGAATAAACGACAATAATAATAATAATAATAATAATAATAATAATAATAAAAATAATAATAATAATAATAAGTAGTAGTAGTAGTAAATATCAATTATATATTATTCCACATATATAGATTATAATTATTATATTATTTCACAACAATAATAAAAATTAACCATCCCTAATAAATAAATACTAATAATAATAATAATAATAAATATTAATTATATATCATTCCACAACAACAACCATCCACTGAATGAATAAATAAATAATAATAATAAATTATTATTGTTGTTGTTTTAAAATTAAAAAGTAATAACAACGATGATGATGATGATGATGATAAAGTAGTGGTAGTAAAACAACAATAATAATCAGCATCCATTATTGAATAAATAATAATAAGTTGTTATTATTGCTACATTAAATAATAATATTAGTAACGGTATAATAATAATAATAATAATAATAATAATAATAATAATAAAGCAGTAGCAGTAGTAGTATTAAATAAATATTAATTATATATTATTCCACAACAACAACCACCATCCATTATTGAATAATAATAATAATAATAATAATAATAATAATAATAATAATAATAATAATAATAATAATAATAATAATAATAGCTGTTATTATTACTTAAAGATGTCTAAAATCACTAGATAGATCATGTTGTATAACAAAATAGTTTGGAGTTGAACTTTCAGCAAAATTAATCATATTACGATCAATCTTGACGTTTGATATTATGAGCTCAAAATAAGAGTTCGGTCAAACCACTTCTTTTCAGTTATCAGCCCAAATCTTTAAACATTAAGCCACAGCACCGGCCCCATGGGTGGCCTGCTCACCCTTATCTTTGTCTGTGCAGTGAATGGTGAAGAAGTCTATGACACGCGAGGTGAAGTCTAGGGTGACGTGGCTGCTGTCCTGGAGGATGGTCAAGCAGTGTCTGTCTCCATAGCTGGCTCTGGGCATACCACCACTGAACAGCACTAGAGGAGCTCTACAGGCACAACAGAGGAGACCCTCCTGAGAGAACTCAAACATGCCATTATGGGATTTCATTTCTCACACATTACAGCACGCACCCGGACTCTGTTGTCCTCCACAGGATCTTGTTCACGGCTTTGCAGGGAAAGGGGCCTGAGATGAATAACACAAAAATGAGGAAAACAGAAAGACAAACCGAGTTTAAGAGAAACCACCAAAACTACAGAAATCTTGGCAGAGTACATGGTAAAAATTGGAAAATGTCCGTATTTCCCCCAAGCGGTTTGCGTCAACAAACCATCAGCTAATAGTGAAGAGTGCATTTAAGGTTTACGATCCCTTTAATAGGTCTGGAGAAGGATTTTAATGGCCTATTACAAAAGTTGAACGGACTTGAAGCTTTGGTATAGAACAACATTTCCTGGCATTGTGCAAGTTAAGCAAACATTGCAGCATGACCAGTCGTCGATGAGCTTATGGCTACTGGAATTATTATACCTCCATTAAAAACAGCCCAAAACATGAAGTGCATTTTTACAAGCATGTTAAATGTTTAATTTTGGCCAGAATAAAACAATAGCGAGTCTTATTTAAATTTAAACACTTTAGTCTGACTGAAATAGTACTTGACCTGAAGCATGTGATTGCAGCTCAGCTTCGTCCAACATGTTTTTACATTAATCGGATGACAATAAGCCTCAAAAGTTTGGGTTAGTAAGATTTTTCTTAAGGTTTCTGAAAGATAGCTCTTACACCCACTAACGCTCCATTTATTTGATCAAAAGTACAGTAGGGATATGCCAGTATCAAATTTTCCTGTTGCGATTAATTGCTAATGCTTTTATCACGGTATACGTATTGAAATTAAGTTTCAAAAAAGTGGTCATAATATAGTATCATGTATATAGTATATAGTATAGTATATAGGTTAAATAACTTTTTTCTTAAAAATAACTGAACATTAAAATACAATAAAGCAATACAGAAAAATATATAAAGTTAAAAGTTTTACACAGATTCAAGTGCAAAAAAACTATAAAGTTGAATAGGTATCACTTTACAATAAGACCTCATTAGTTAATATTAGCTAATACATTAACATTCTGAATGAGCAATAGCTACATTTGCTAGTTATTCGTTTATTTTTTTACAAAGATTAAGTTATTAATCTTTGTAAAAAAAATAAAAATACAAGTCTTAGTTCATGTTAGCTCATTAAATAACACAGTTGCAACTTTCGATTTTAACAACGTGTTATTAAATATTGAAATACCTAAGATGAATGAATGTTCAGAAGAATTTTTCATGGGCAGTTTATGTTAACCCTCTGGAGTCTAAGGGTATTTTTGGGGCCTGGAGAAGTTTTGTCATGCCCTGACATTTGTGCTTTTTTCAGTTTCTTATAAATGTCTAAATGGCTAAAGTCTAATCTCACTGTAATCAGCACAAACTGGGCTATAATAATATGTGAGCAGCATGTATGTACATGATTGTGTTTTTGAGAAAAAAAAGTGTTATGCGTGGTTAGTGAAAAACTAAAAATGTTAAATCACTTGAATAAGTCAATAAAACACATACAGAACATTGGTTCCCGGGACTTTTGAGAACTGGAGCTTGTAGCCCAGAATTTTTTTTTCTAAATGATGTGAAAATCATCTTGTTTACTCACTTACAGAAAACAAAATAAATATCAAAATTATCCAAAACACTTATTGTTGGTAAAAGTCATATGCGAGTAGGCGTCAACTATCATGAATTCACACCTGAGAAGATAAAGGCCTGCATAATGAGCCATTCAGTCAGCTGTGTCACTGAGAGGGATGAGTTACAAGAAAGAATGTGAGGACAAAATAAATGTATATAATTTTATGTTTGTAGTTTATTTAGAATATATTTAATTATCCCACAACATAATTTAATATTCACTTGTGAGTGCAGTTAAACAGTTTATTAGGAACAATCAAAGCTGACTTTCAAACTGAATTTTTTGCATCATTACTCCAGTCACACAATCCTTCAGAAATCCTTTTAACAATCTTATTTTCTACAAAAAAAACATTTATTGTTATTATTATCATTATTAACAATAAAATTATAAAAGATCAAAGAATATTTTTTTTTTAGTTTTTTTACAGGTTTTTTTAGGGGGGATAAATTGAAAGAACAGCATTGTTTGTTACATTTGTTACAGTTACATTTATTGGTACATTTATATTATTTACATCAAGCTTTTGAATGGTATAGTAGTGTATATTGTTATTGAAAACTTCATAATATTTCACTTGATTATACATTTAGTCATGAATTATAGTTTGGAAAAAAGTATTTGGAAAAAGTCTAACTTGTAAAACGTTTACACGTTATGTGAAAACTAGTACAAGTATATAAATAAATAAAAAGAGACTTACTCATGTTTATGATCTCTGCTGAATAAAGTGCTTCATTCTTTTTTTCTGAGGAAATCCAAATTTCAAATCCTCAACCACATCACATCTTTTTGGGGTGAATTATGTCTTATTCCTCTCATCGCGAAGCAAAGAGTAAAATAAAAAAAACTTGAAGAACAGTCTCACTGCGTTGTCTTCTGTTGTGTGGGCGTATTCAAGCCGCGCGCTTCAGTGAAACATTTGAATCTCAAAAGCGCGTTCAGCGCGGGGGTGTGGTCGCATTAGAAGATAATGAAGGGAGACGTGAAAAACGGACATCGCATTGTTTTCATATGGATTACTTTATCACAGATTATTTATCAATAGAATATTTATCACAGAATATATTTTTCGGCAGCACTTGTTTAGTTTAAAAGTAGACATGTCAGGCTTTCTATAGATATCTCTCTCATGTCTCTGTGTTGAGTATTCACTGAGTTACAGTTCATTTTAATGACGCGTTTGTAATTGAAGATAAGCGCAGACAAAGGCTGCAGACAGCACTCCTTGTTTGTTATCTTTATTTTATAAGTGCACAAAGTTTTGTTGTTATTATGTCTGTATACAAAAAAAAGTAGACCCTTTACAGATTTGATTGATGTATTGCTCTTATCTGTACGATCAAAACTGAAAGTGTAATTTAAGTTCTTTTCGGGGTTATCAGGAGAAAATACCCCAAAACGCGTATACGCGTTAATTGACTTCAGAGGGTTAACTAATGAATTAACTAATGTTAACTAATGAAGCCCTAATGTAAAGTGTGAATGAACAATAAATAATCAGAACACTTCCAAACAATATCTAGGGCATGTTGTAGTCCAGATTAAAATGAAAAAGAAAAAAAAAATTTTTTTGAAAATAAATAGCCTATTAAATCTAAATATTTAAGTATTTTGCGCTGTGATGAACACCATAGCAAATCCACAAATCTGAATGGCGATTTAAACTTATTTAAATATGATTTAGACAGTAGCACAGCTGCTTTATTTATGGGGTTTCCAGGGTAAGGGCTGCATTTTCTGCAGTTTAGCGCCATCTGCTGTCAGAGAGTGAATGTGCTTTCAATCAGCGCGTCTTTCACGTGTTCCCCCATGTGCTTCTCGTGCGTGCTTGTTTACATCAGAGCACACAGTCTTTCAAGCAGCATACAGCTGTGTTGTGCATTTTGAGCAGTTGATGGGAATAGTATTCTTAAAATGCATTCCAAATTCTGAATAACTTGTAATATATAAGTATTCACAGTATTTAGAAGTGCCCACAATAACAATATCGTGCATATTCGTTACCGTGATATCGCATTACCGAATACCGGCACATGTCTATACTACAGTAAAAAAAAAAATACAGTAATAATGTGAAATATTACAAAAATATTATGTGAAAGAATCATAGCTTATTTAACAATATTTTAAAATATAATTTATTCCTGACGCAAATCTGAATTTTCATCAACATTGCTCCAGTCTTCAGCGTCACATGATCCTTCAGAAATCATTCTAATATGATGATTTGCTGCATGAGAAACATTTCTAATTGTCAATGTTGAAAACTGTTGTGCTGATTAATATTTTTTGTGAAAACTGTAATGCATTTTTTTCCAAGTTCAAAAGAACAGCATTTATCTGAAAAATGTCTTTACTGTCACTTTTGACCAACTAAATGCATCCTTTTTTTTTTTTTTTTTTTTTTTAAATCTGAGCCCAAACTTATGAATGATAGTTTACACTCAGACAGACAGATGGAAAATGTAACTTGACCACTTGACCATTGTAACTGCACAAACTAACTGCTAACAAACAATCTGTGTGTGTGTGTGAGAAACACAGAAAAAGGGAAGGGTGTGTAATTGGCATGTGTTATGGCTCACCATATGGTATGGTGGATGAGATGGGGTCATGAGTGCAGGGATTGCTGCTGCTGACAGCCCACAACATGTATCCGCCATCACTATGGGAACTAACAAAGCTGTTTCCGGACCGTTCCCAGACCAAACTCTCCAGCTGCTGCAAGAGTGACAGTCCCACACAATACACAGCGTCAAAGAAGGACCAAAGACGATAAACCATCTGGACATCTTAACTTTAAGCACTGATGATTTAAAGATGGAATTAAAGGAGTTTTTATGAATCATGGACAGATCTCTTGACCTGATCACTTTGAAATTCTGCAGTGCAATTATTTGACATTTTTACAGAGACTTTAAAACACTGATGTCTACGTTTCTATTTCAATTCAATGCATTTCAACCACAACCCCAAAGAGTGTTGAAAACCATTTGAGAGACATCAAATAAACACACACACACACACACACACACGCACAAACTCACCTGCTTTCCCAGGAAGAGGTTGTCTACATGCCGACTGTTGAGGTCCCAGAGTACAACCAGACCTCTGCTGTAACCAATGAGGATTTTATCAGAGTCTTGTGGATGTTGCTGCAGGGACTCCACGGGCCCCAATGATTTTCCACACTTGTACTCCTCTGGAATGCTGAAAAGGGGAATAATCAGACATGTGAATGACATTACAAATAGCAAGATTTTATTCAGAAGATTCAGGAAACCTACAGACTGATGACAAATCCAAGCACTACGCTGCACCAAGGAACATTGGGAAGATGTATTCTCTTTGTAGTCCCGCCCAACTGCACTTCTATTTGGTGAAAAACCCAAATCTGAGCACACACTACTTAACTCCCCAAACACAGAGCGCTACTGAAGTACAGAAAACCTTTACTGCAAAACTTCACTTGGCACTTTTTTCTCAACCAAAAAAACCGAATCAAATGCAGGCTTGTGTGGAAAAGCATTTTGCATGGAAAAATGTGCAGGTCTCGGGGTTCACTGAATGATGAATAAACAATGTATCGAACATTTGGTAACAATTACTCTTGATTCATGTTTGCAAAGTCTAACGGGATGAACGGAAAGAAAACACAAAGTTCAATAAACAAAAAAATATATCAGTGGTTTCAATGCAAAATAATACGGCACAAGTTGACAACATTATCAGACGCTGACATGCTTAAATTCAGTTTGAAAGCCAGACAAATGATGACCAATCAAAAGCCACAGTCCGGGATTCCTCCGTGGCTGTGGCATGGATTCAAGAGCTGGAATGTGCATGGTACACCCACAGAGTCAGGATGAGATGCAGCCATGAAGGGAAAGAGGAAAAGAAGGACTGGAGTACTCATCTGGTGGCTTGGCTTCGGATAAGAACAGCCACAAGAAACAATTTCACACAAACAACAAAAGGGTTTTACACGAAAATCAAAGAAATAAAAAAAAAACAGATTTGAAAGACATACTGCTGTTTATAAGTCAGTAAGTGATGATAATCAGAAATTAGTATGGAAACACTGAAATGGCATTAACACTTCAGAAAGTTGAACACTGTCAAAGTTAAAGGAAGATCTTGCAATTTTAGATCTTAGATAATTTTATAAAAACTGAAAATGTGCAGAACAAGGCTATAAGGTTCTAATGAATTGAACTATGATTTTCAAATGATCTTACCCTGATTAATCATAGTTATTCATGATTACTGGATAAGGATTTTAGAGACTGAAATCATAAAGGGCAATTTCTATAAAAAAAAATCCAATTCCAATTCCAAGGCTGAGCATATTTATTAAAAATTACATAAAACAACCATCATCACCATACTGTCATATAATTACATCAATCATATAATTCATATTTTACATTTTTATATATATATATATATATATATATATACACACACATACACATATACACACACTTTCACATATACAAGTTAAATAATACAATCATTACGAAATATAAAATTATATACAATAATTTTAAATGTTAAATAATCTTAAATTATCTAAAAAGTAATAATAATAATAATAATAATAATAATAATAATTATAATAATAAACCCTAATATTCCCAGGTTTTTCATGATTGTAGGTACCCTTAATTTACAAAAATAGAAGAATGATATTGTAAGATAGTTTTTAGTGAGGTTAGTAGAGGATGGCCACACCACAGTGGATGCCTATTACGTTTCATACTAGCAAGCACACCATTTGTAATTATAATAAGTATTCTGAAGACATTAAAACTCATATACATGCCAATCTACAGTAGTCAACATTTGAAGTGGATCAAAAGCTTTCATCAAAGTTGTCCAAAAACCAAAACAATACCCGTTCTTGTCTTAGGACAAGTTTAATTAACTTTTTTGATCCACTTCAAATGTTGACTACTGTAGATGCCCCAATGTCTTAAAGAAAAACAAAACACTACAAAACAGTTTTTTCCTACTGAGCCACAGACTATATTCTGGCATTCCAGATCCCGCTGATTCCCAAAGATGAGTGTGCAAAGCTCATATTCCCCATTTTAAACACCTCCTCGGCTGGGGCCCAAGAGATGTGGCACTTGGTACAAAAGCATTTTGTTCAGTAATTTCTTGGCTGACACATACTTATTACCAGTGGCTCAGATAGGATGCCCATTACCCTAAATTGTGCTCAGTTAATGAGCAGTTCAAGGTCTCTCAGAAGCAGATGAACTCCACATTTAGCCACCCAGGCTATATCTGCAAAAGGGCACACTGGGAAAGCTGCAATTTATCTCCAAGTTAAATAACGTCTTTAAAGAGTAAGATGAACAGTTAGTGTGATTTCCTGCCTTGTAGCAGACATAAATACAGCCTTTAGGAAAAACAGGTTTCTTCTTAACGAACAGTGTATTATCCTTACAATAACAAATGGAGAGCAGCAGCTTAAAGATCCCATCAGATCACAAGGATCGAGGCCCTTCTGAACTCCAAATGTCTAACTGTGGCAGTGGGAAGTCTGTGCCTTGGCAATGGGACAGGAAAGCTCCAGCTGCATATAACCTACTGACAGTAACAGACAGCCACAGCTGGGGGCAACAAGGGGCACATCAGGAACTTTGATTCGTTCCCAGTTCAAAGTGTATAAGAGAAGGGTGACAAAAGCAGCTCGGAGGGAAAGAAAATAAACAAAAGGTCTTGCTGCAGCTTCATTAACCTCATGCACAGTCCTCTCAGATGGGGTGGGAGTCCCCAAATGCTTATTTTATGAGGTAAGTGCTGTGGAATCTGTCTGCACGGCCATCTTTATTAGAGTCCAGTGTAGACGTCCTGAGTCACAGAGGCTTAAAAAAATACCGGCTGTCCCCTGAGAGACATTCAGAAAATCCTTTTCATAGTGGTTGCAGACTGGGTTAGGGTTACACTAATAAATACTTTTATTCTGCAAGGATGCATTTAAATGATCAAAAATGAAAGTGAAGATATATAAAGACATTATATGTTTACAAAATATTTTAAAATTCTATTCAAAGAATCATGAAAAAATGTATTACAGTTTATCAAATATAAAAAATATCAAGCAGCACAACTGTTTTCGGATAATAATGAGAAATGTTGCTTGAGCAGCAAATCAGCATATGTGACCCTGGACCACAAAACCAGTCATAAGGGTCAATTCTTTGAAATTGAGATTTATACGTTCATACGTACATCTGAAAGCTGAACAAATATGCTTTCTATTAATGTGTAGTTTGTTAGGATAGGACAATATTTGGCTGAGATGCAACTATTTGAAAATCTGGAATCTGAGGGTGCAAAAAAAAAAATCAAAATATTGAGAAAATCACCTTTAAAATTGTTCAGATTTAGTCCTTAGCAATGCATATTACTAATCAAAAATCAAGTTTTGATATATCACCGATAGGAAGTTTACACAATATCGTCATGGAACATGATCTTTACTTAAAGAAAACCTCACGGTTTCCATCCAAAATATTTTACGGGTTTGGAACAACATGGGGGTAAGTGATTAATGACAAAATTATCATTTTGCGGTGGAGTAACCCTTTTATATCCTAATGATTTTTTACCTAAATTTTTTTATATAATTTTGACCCATACATTATTTGTATTTTTTTTTAATCAAATAAATGAAGCCTTGGACAGCATAAAAGACTTTTAAAAATCTTGTGTAATATGGTGTAATATAACAGATTTCAGTTTTACACAAGCACATTTGAACGGAGCCCCCCAAAAAACCTTGCCTTTTCATACTCTGGCAGCTATAGTAAAGTGGTAACATCTGGATGAGCTGATGACATGACAAGGTCAATATGGAGCCTGGAAGGGCGGCTCTCACCTCTGCATGATCTCATCCTGGAACAGCGACTTGTTCAGCAAGGTGAGGGTGGGCAGTTCCAGGAAGTGCACCCCGCCACCTTCAGTGCCCAGAGCAAGAAGATCACAGCTCAGCTTCAACAGCATGACGGTCACACGTGTCGCACTACACAAGAGAAGCAAGCAACATAAAGGTCATGGTTTGGACAAGATGACAAAAGGCATCACTGAGCAAATGTGGGGAAATGCAACCAGAATAAGGAACAAAACCTTACCTGGTGCTCTCGATGCCTGGCCTGCCAGGCAGGTTGAAGCTGTGAACCTCCACCAAATGTGATCGGTTTTCTCTCTGCACAATCTCCCATAGGTGAATGGTGTTATCATCCAACAAAGAAAGAATCCTCCCCTACAAACAGAAAAAAAAACATCTCATATGGTTTAAAGACACAAATGGCAACTTTCAAAATAAAAGCCCTCTACAACTTCAAAAACACACACACACCGACTCCTAATAAGCTACAATGACTGAAACATGGTCTTACCTGTCCATAGAGAAAGTGTATCTGAGTGACGGCAGCAGTGTCTTTATGAAGTCCAGTCATCTCCACCCCAGGAGCCCCATATCTTAATGCGCAGTCAAGGGAAAAAGCTTCAGACTAGGCTTTCATAATCGATTTTTGAGTCAATTATATTTTCAATTGATCAAATATTCATTCTTACTCTCTTCAAACAACATGCAAACTGAAGTCTTTAGAAATGCTCGCTATGCACACTGTGCGTATGACTTTACTGTAAAAGTATTGTGAAGTAGGGGACTTCCAATTATTTTTAAGTTACGGTTTACAAGAAATATGCCTTGCATAAGATTAATTAAAAACCTACATTTAATGTCTAGCATTGGATACTGTCTTTAAGTCTCTTTTTCTGTTTTAAGGGACATGTGTGTGCTCTACAGTGTTTTCAAAGTTAATGGCAACACAGGTTTTGAATCACTTAATTGTTGTTATGACAAAGGTTTTGCAAAATGGTAATGTTTTTGCAACAGGAGACTAATTAAAAAATGTAATTTGAATTTCATTACTGATTTTATCGAATAGTTTCAGCCCTACTTAAGACACTTATTGCCATGTCTTAGCTCCAATGGGTCACGATATCATGCAGGTCCATACTTTTATTCTTGTTTCTTTCAAAATGAAATCAAGCCAATCAAAGCTAAATTTGAATGCGGTGGAAAAAAAAAAATCATGAAGCAACACTGTGCAATGACTTAAACTCAAGAAATAGAGGATTCTCTGAGGGAATTAATTACAGTCATATAATGCTCATTAAACAGCCCACTGAGCTAAATACTAAGAACTGAGCCAAAATCAAATCAAAAGGATTGGCCCACACTCAATCGGATCATAAATGTCTCCAGAATAAGCAGAAATCTCCCACTTCTCTTTTTCATTTTTGACATCAACAGCAGCTGGCAAAGCTGATCGTGATTTTCTTGAAGAGACCGTTGCTCAAATGATTTCTGGATGGCTATTGTAGTCTGCTTTTCATTACCGAACTACACAGCCTTTCACTTCTATAACAAAAGAGTGGATATCTAGGTCACATCTGATCCACGTAAAACGATCCAAACTCTGCAGGAAGAAAGAGACATCCTCAGAATAACTAAATTCAGAAGGCCTTGGTGAAAGATAAAGGCTCTTTAAAAGTAAGTCTTTTTTTTTTTTCAATAAGAGCATGAGTGTGTCTGGAAGGGCAAACTATGCATATTGCATACCATTTAATAGTATGTACCATGCAAAGCATGCACTTACCAAGATGACCAACTATAGTGTCAAAAATGTGCAGTATGCAACCCAACAACGCGGTGTTAAATACTCTATTTCACAATTTAATGCCCCATACCTGACCATCATATTCCAGCTTGATGAATAATAAACTGCAAGCATTTAACAAGTGCTATTATTTGACCAAAGAGCAAAAAGATAAATACATTGGCACACAATATTGAACTGAAGTATGCTGAATAACAGTAACATTACATTTTCAAACATTTCAAACAGTTTCATGCACTTTTTTGTTTGTTTGTTTATTGAGGGGGCAATGTTGGCTCACTTCAAGAAAAATAAGAAACTATTTAACGACTGAAATTTTAATTAAGTGCGTAAAGAGACCTGGGTTCATACCTCCTCCAAATATTTATTTATTTTTAAATAAATATATCTTATTTAATATCTATATTTTTATAAAAAAATATTTATTTTATTTTTACATTTAATAATAAATACTTTCATGCAGTCACTTTCGTTATATGGACCCAAATGTCATTGTTTTTTGGATTCATTTAGAAAGGGTTGGACTGGACATCATGATTCTGAACACAGGCCTTTTCTCTCTGCAAACTTGCTCGTGAGGCAAGGTAGGTACATCTGATTCAGACTAATGAGAAGAGATGCAGTCATGGTGCGAGGGGAGCACAGGACACACTGTCAGCTCGACTGAGTCCAGAACAAAAGCTCAGACTGTGTGGCACTGCCGCACGTCACCCAGCCACCTCACACACAGCGCTCTGAGAGCCACTTCAGCTGCTGCCTAATCAAGCCCATAATGTCTTACACAACCAGGCTCTTGAAACAGCACCCCAGACGAACTGCTCCATTCTGAAGTCCCCTTGGTTGCCATGGCAGCATCTCGATTATGTCACACAGGAACAGGCATATTGTTATTTGCAGAAGGGGCGCATATGCCCCAAAAAAACGCTACACAATGAAAAGTTCAAAAGCTGGGAAACATGTAACATCTTACACCAAATATGCATAACAACCTGACAACATGAAAGGTCATGTTAACATCTCAGACAATGTTGTTCATCAGATAATGGTCATAAATGGTTTATGTATCTTAAACAATTTTTGCCTGCATAAAACCTTGTTACCAGAAAGAAAAAAAGTAATGCAAATGTGGTTTTTGCATAGTTTTTTTTTAAAAGGGTTAGTTCACCCAAAAAGAAAAATTCGATCATTAATTACTCCTCATGTCGTTCCAAACCCGTAAAACCTTTTTTAATCTTCGGAACACATATTAAGATATTTTTGTTGATATCTGAGAGCTTTCTGACCCTGCATAGACAGCAACACAACTACCACATTCTAGGCCCAGAAAGATAGTAAGAACATCGTTAAAATAGTCTATGTGACACAAAAAGTATTCTCGTAGCTTCTAAAAGTTACTGTTGAATCACTGATGACACATGGGCTATTTTAACAATGGCCTTACTTCCTTTCTGGGCCTTGAACGTGGTAGTCACATTGCTGTCTATGCAGGGTCAGAAAGCTCTTGGATTTAAATCACAGATTTGGAATGACATGAGTGTGATAGTAGTAAGAGTAATTAATGATAGTAATAAGAAAGTAGATAGTAGTATAACATTTTATAAATAATATAAATCCACTCATGAAGTAAAGCTTGCTTTCCATAGGATTTTCATTCTTACTGTAATTTCCATTAATGCATTTGCTTTTATCAGCAGTTCTTGTATTCCCTGGGAATCAAACCCATGACGTTGGTGTTGCAAGCACTATGCAGTAGCACTTGAGCTAATGAATAATTAAAATAATAATAATAATAATAATAAATAATAATAATAATAATAATATATTACTACTACTGTTTATATTATTATTATTATTATTATTATTATTATTATTATCATTAGGGATGCGCCGATCTGATATTCATATCCGGTATTGGCTCCGATACTGCCATTTTTCTCGGATCGGGTATTGGTCAGAGAGGGCCAAACCAAATCCGAGATTTTTCTTCTTTTTTTTTTTCGATTGTGCGAATTATTCTGTGTTAGTTCTGAAGCCAAACGGTAGCTTAATGTAAGATAAATATGAATATTTTAGTCCTTACATTAAAGTTCACACAAACACTTTTTTCTGCTGTGGCTGTCAGTCATTCGTTCAGCCTTTAAACCCTGGTCACATTCGGTAATGTCAGTCAGCTCAGTAAAGCTCTCTCCAAGATCATTCTGTATTCCCATTATCATACTTGATTTGTAAATACATTTCTATGATTTTGCAAAAAGGTCATTATCTTCTTGCCAGAGTTTAATGTTGTTTTGTTACTTGCTACTGGGTGTCTGTGAGAACAAAACACGGGCATAGAAAAGACGTGCACAGTAACTGAAATTTAAAACTGTTAAAAGTAAGTCTTAATAACTGTTGCACAGATATAATACACTATGCATCATTCTGCACGCATCATTCTACACACCGGATGCGCAGATTGTAAGCACTTCATGCTGCACTGTATTTGTTTTGTCCTGTCGTATCTATCATATGTTGTTGCCTTATTAAAAAAAATGCTATTAAGTAAAATATAAACACATTCTTGAATGTTATTAATGAATGGATTTTATAATAATACAAATAGCACGGAACGGTATCGGCCAATACTGAACCCTAGGTATCGGAATCTGTATTTGAGGTGAAAAACGTGGATCAGAGGATCCCTAATTATTATAAAGGATAATACAAAAACAACCTCTAAAGGATGAAGCAATACACAATATGAATTGGACTGCACTGGAGAAAGTCCATAGAATGGCAGTTAAGTAGGATGTGTCCCTTTGATCAGCTCCTCTCCATTAAGGATTACGTCATGCTCCTGCACAATAGCCAGAGAAAAAGGGAAGACAGAGAAAGAAGTGGCGGAGATGATCAAAAGGGAGAAAATGGACACAATAAGTGAGTTAGAAAAAAAAAAAGAAGGTCCAAGCATAGAGCACAGAAAGGTGTGTGAAGCATGCTGGGAGTGCAAGGCCTCTGTGTTGAGTGTGGGAATTAAACAGAGAAGCAGAAACATCTGTAAAGTTCTCTCACACTCAGCTGTGATTACTCCCCAGGTCATTAACATGAACAGAGAGCCCCTGTCATTTTTTCCCCCGCTTAAACTCTCCCTACAGTCAATAAAATAAGAATTAAACTGTCCTTTCTGAGCCAACCCACCTCAGTGCATTGCTAATGGTCCGGAGAGATTACAAACCACGAAATGGCTGCACTCTGAGCAGGGCACAGCATTGTTTTGGTTTGTTGAAGAAAAAAAAAGGGATTTCCTGTTTGTGGTGAACCATTTTTTAAGATTCATCACGACCCGTTTGACAACTTTGACAAGAAATTCTGTCCTTGTCATGCAGGCTTTTATGTGTTAGACAATCTAATATGAGACCTTTATATCTTCTCTCATAGCGTCTTTCAGACAGGCTCTGAATTCTGCATTCAGAATTAATTTCCTTTAGCTACGTCTCACGTGAATACTAGTGTTTCCATTGGAAGTAACAAGCAGAAACTAAAAACAGAACCTGATATTCTCACAACACAAAGAACATGAATTTTAAACTAGTGAAGGCATCCAAAACAGCTCAAAAACATTGTAAAAATCACTTTTTTCCCCCCCTCAAGTAATCCATGAAAGTCAAACTAGTATTAGATGCCAATAAGACTCCGCAATGCAAATTAATTTGATCAAGATTATAAATATTATAGCCAAAGAAGACAGAGTTTACAGTAATGCAAACAGAAACAGATCCTAGTCTATACAAACCTGAAAATTTTCCTTTTAAATTGCTAATCTGGATATCCAGTACCTGAGCAGGTGTTCGGGTTTAGAGATATAAGAGAAACTTTTATTGTATAGAATATTTTTCCCCCAACACATCTCCTTTTGTGTTTTACAACAATGTCGAAGAGTTCAGAATAACATAAGGGTGAGCATACAACAAATTTATTTTTGCATACCTCTTGTGAAAATGAAACTAGCTTACTTGAACAAATAAGTACTGCTCAAAAGAATTTAAAAGGGATACTCCATTCCAAAATGATAATTTTGTCATTAATCACTTACCCGCATGTCGTTCCAAACCCGTAAAAGCTTTGTTCGTCTTCGGAACACAATTTAAGATATTTTGGATGAAAACCGGGTTCACAACACTGCAGTGATGCCGCTGACGTACGACGCTGCTGACGTGTTTTCTTTGTTGTTGGGCGCACCAGAAAACACGTCAGCAGCGTTGTACGTCAACAGTCACAGCAGTCGCGTTCACAACAGACCCGGAAGAGAAGACAATACTAAATAAAGTCGTAATTTTTGTTATTTTTGGAGCAAAATGTATTTTCGATGCTTCAATAAATTCTAACGGACCCTCTGATGTCACATGGACTACTTTGAATATGTTTTTATTACCTTTCTGGACGTGGACAGTATACCGTACATACATTCTCAATGGAGGGACAGAAAGCTCTTGGACTAAATCTAAAATATCTTAAACTGTGTTCCGAAGACGAACAGAGGTCTTGCGGGTTTGGAACGACATGAGGGTGAGTCATTAATGACATAATTTAAATTTTTGGGTGAACTAACACTTTAAGTGAAAGAGGTCATGAAAGTACACTCTTTAAGTATACACTTAAGCGGCCTTTCATATCATTAACATTATTACATTGACATTATCTTATCTGCAAGTAATACATATAATTTAATTATAATTTAAGTGCACATTCAATGCAATTAGGCATACATTTCCCATAGGAAACAACACACTCAAAATAAATTACTTAAATTCATCATGATCCAAATAATATAAATATTTAGCCACACTATAGCTACTCTCCACCCTCTCCATTACCACAAAAGAGAGTTTTAACATGTCAAAGTCATGTAACAATCAGAACTCCCTTCCAGGGCCCCAGACTGCTCTCACAACATAAGCCAAACACACTCTCGGAGGGCCTACACCGACCATCTCCTCTCCACATACTCCCAACAATGCTCGGCAATTACTCACTCAAGCGCTAACAACTAGTTAGCAAAGGATAATGCAATTTCACGGTCTGAATAGTGACAAACAGCAGACACTGTGTCCGAAGTCTAATGCAGTAAACATACATTGTCCTATATTGAAGAGACAAACCTAAGTAATTATGGAGGTTCTCTCTAAAAAAGAAAAAAAAACAATTCAAGTGATGCCTGTTGAATGAGTCACTGAATGATGGACGAAAGCCAGACTGTTTACGCTAAAACACAGTATCCACCATTTCTGAGATACAAAGTCACTTGTTAATCTTGTATAACATTGCTTAAAAGTATCATCTGATTTGAGATGCATGAACGCAATCTGAGATTCCTTCTAAAAAGAAAAAAAAAAGGCAGCAAATGATGAAATGTTTGACATACAGCAGCTCCAGCTGAACTTTGGCTTAGCAAGCAGTTCTAGAAACTGTAGTGTTAGCAACAAAGACTGAACCGTGAACTTTGTGTTACCCATAGTGCATGGCCATTTTCAGTTCATGTCACAACTGATTAAATGACTGGAAGGAGATTCCTGTGCCTGTTCTGCTTATTTCCAAAACAGGCGAAGGTCCTTATAAAAGAAGCCACAAGCAAACCCTTTCCCATCCAGTAACTTGCCACAATTCATAAATAAATTGAGGCCCTTTAAGTAGAAAGGTTTGGCAGCAATGAGCATAAAACAGAATTCAATGAGTCTTCTTCACTATTCGAGTTTCCAAAGGTCTATAGATTGCTTACTGGCCACTGAAGTGCACTATGGGGGGGAAGGGGACTGATTTTGAGCTCCCTGTGTGTGTCCGTGAGGCTCACAACAGAATACTAATGGCTTTAGGCTGAGACACATGAGAGAAAAGATGTGCAAAGAGACATTTAAACTTCCCTCAGCACCACCATCTAAAACTATTGGGAAGGAACGGCTCCAGCAACAGACAGAGCAGTTATGAATGAACCTATGAAGAGGCGTTGGAGTGTTTCCTCAGCTGTGTTCAATCAGAAGAGAGGACATCCCTATGCGAGAATGTGAAATGTGAGAGCATCAGTCTTCCATGAGGCAATCTGCCAAACTAAAAGTTGTGATAAGGCTATGCCTCTAGACCAGACAAATGTTTGAGTGTTTGCAGTGGCATAGATGCAAACTTCCTGGCTCAGATCAGAGAACTGCAGTAATGCCGCCGGGAGAGAAAAAACGGATAGCTAGCGCTCTAGGATAAGACTCCATGCATACAGATCCACTTACGCAGAGCTACTGAACTTGATCGAGAAGACGACAGATGATAGGAAAGACGACTGACATTTTAAAGATCTTCCAAGAATTATATCAAGTCCACTTTAAAAGTCACAGCACATTAGTGGCATAATTAACACAGAAGAGCAACTTTAGACATTAATGTGTGTTTAGTAATATTCCTGGCAGATGATTCATACCAAATACAAAGAAATGTGTTAAATTAGGAGGCAGAAAAACCCTGTAAGGGTTGTTCTGACTAGTCAATTAATTCTCCCACTAATGTTTTTTGGTACTAGTCGTGACGACCCTGGGCTTGTTTCACATGTGAAAGCAGCTTGCATTTATTTGGCATGCATACAGATTTAATAGTTTACATTATTCACACTGCCCACCTCAGCAGCTGCATAGGGTAAGGGTGAGTAGTTAGGAAATAGTAATCTACATTGCAAAAGATTGTGTTGATAAATTGGTCTATAGTTTATAAGAGAAAAAAGAAAAGGATGGTGGATTAATTCACTCTTTGTAGGGAGTTTGATTGACAGGCGATCCGACCAATCATAATGCCGAATCTGCCATTTTGTCTGACAAACAAACCAGACAGGAAAGTAGATTAAACGTCAGTGGACATGACCTTGAAAATGGTGTGTATTGGAGTCTTTCTGTGGTTGAAATAAGATACCTTCTGATGTTCATTCACGTTTATTTTGTGCTATAATAATTAGTAAAGAGGACGAAATGATCGGTTAACAGGCAAGAGACAAAGTTTTAAAAGCAGAGACTTTGTTTCATGCTAAAAGTAAGCTGCTCTGTCTTGTCTGTCTGCATGTTGTCACTTTCCTCTTTGCTTCACGATGTATTTTTCACTGTGTGAGAACAATTGGTGTGGCGTGAGAGCACCATGGCTTGTTGAATGTCGTGGCGGGGTTTTGCGTAGGGTCAGTTAACACTGGGATGTAGATATGCTGCTCCTCCGTAGATTAGATTTCACAAAATTCATGACTAATAATTCCCTTCTGGTACACTAACCATTTAATACTTTACAGCTGTTGCTTGAAGAAATAAACATACTGGCAAATACACTGCCTTTCATAAAAATTTGCCATTCTCACACTAAAACAAGCTATCCATCCAATTCATACAAATACGAGGACTCTGGGAATTTATATGAATGCATCTCTAAAGGGAAGAATGACTGTCTTCCAGAAATAAAATTCCAATGCCATTTTCTTTTCTTTTCCATTTAAGGCTTTATAATTTTGACTGAAAATGGTTTAAAGGCTGAAATGTAATGGTATCATTTTTTAAGACTTTTTAAAACTTGAATTATAGGAGCTATAAAGTTGTTTAAATCATCTTTTTTATAGTCATTTTATGGTTTAGCATATTACCACAGACACTGGAATTGTTTCAAAACCACACTGACATCTAAACATGTAATTCTATTCCAATATCAAAATAATTTCAACTACTGAGCCAAAAAACTCTTCTTGAAGTAATTATTTTACTGTATTAAAGATGCACTCTGTGTTTTTTTTAGCTCGCATTATCATTGCTGTTCTTTGTGTGCTCTAAATACTGATACCACAGTGGTGTTAGACGCTGCACTGCCATCTATTGATGTGGATCAGCACATTTTAAATTACAATTTAAATTGTAATTTACACTGATACTACTGAGTTTTACAGAGTGGTTTACACAATTATTTTCCTTACCTGTCCAAAAAGAAAAGAAAGAACTTGGACATCACTACTTAGGGATCTTCTACCAACAAATGCTTTACACTTGACCTCTTTTTGTTGCAGCCGAAGATCATTCATATCAATTGTGATATTGGAGTATAAATGGAGCCTGTTAAGATTAGGTTAATGAGCTCTAATGTGCACGGAGTGAGCAAATGAGGGGGGTGCCATAGACATGACAGAAATTCATTTTGAGGACCGCACCTCATTTCAGCACAGCCAAAACCGACAACAGAAGCAGCATTTCTGACAGTTACATGGCTCAGCCTGCCAGACACTGTCAATCACAAAAGCTGTCGCTACTAAAATCTGAAGCACATCCTGATTACAAGCCTGCTCCAGCGGTGGCCCGGGAAACCATTTCAAAAGACGTCTTTGAGATGAGGACCAGCAACAGAAGTGCAGAGGAATGTCCTCTTACAGCAGAGGGTGAACTTAGGGCACAGCCACATGCATTCTTTAGGAGTGAACCCCGCACTTCCAACAGCTCCTCTGTCCCAGCAGTCTCATTACTTTCCACTTCGCCTTGCTAAAACCCCCTCGTCTGTCCTCCCCTTTAGCTTTAAAATATAGTACCCACCATTGCGCCTCAATTTGTGGTGGCAGCGGAGACACATTTATGATCAGACAAGCTCCTATTACTCACTAAACTGAGGCCAAGAAACAAAAGGCAACTGTAAACATCTCATTTAGATGCAAGCTTTCAAAAGGTCAGCAAATGTTTTATTTAAAAAAAAATATATGATATACAGGCTCATAAAACTGTCTGGATTTAAAAGCTTATGTTCAAAATGCCTGTAACAGTAATGGCATAAAAATAAATACTTAATTTCATAACCCACCCTGATTTCCATTATTTAGTTAAACTGGAATGTTTACCTGCACATGGCTTGCTAATATCTATCTGGACCTTAAAATACAATCATTAAAAAAAAAACAAGTACAAACCTCAGCTTCAGGTACTTTAATGGTACGGTTAATGGCTTTGTCACAGAATAAATGAATCCAGAGCTTCTGTTAATGGCTAATGACAAACTCTGATGACAGCACCCTTGATCAGACGCACCTCAGACTTGGTCGTTCTGGTGTCTGACATAGAGATGACCGGGGCTGTAGAGCTATGCACATCACAGCAATCTAGCCTTTGATGTGCAAACCACACATCTGGAGCTGGAACCAATCCAGATAAAATGGAGCTTATCAAACCACAGCAGCGTTCCAGTTTTCTCGAAACTAATGAAGGAAGCACTGACAGCTTAATCAAATAACTCAGCAGGAACTGATAAAATGTTGGACGGCTGTATGCTGTGTTCAATTTATAAGCTGTTCATAAAGAACTTGCTAGTTTTTTCATCCAGCAGGATATGGCTATTGATTCAGCCCAAGTTTACGCATGACCCATAGGAAAAGATCCTGGGTCTTCTGCACTTATTGAATTAAAGACAGGAGTGCAGAAAGACATAAGCAGGCCAACATGGAATCAACACACATACAATTCAGCATATATGCACAGAACTGGAAAGACCTTAATATCACAATGTAGTGCACATCCCCCACTGATTGCATGAATCTTAATTACAACAGTTTTTAAATTGCGCTTAACGCAAAGTGTGAGAGTAGTTCACGTGTACATGTCAGCTCACGTCAAATTAATTAGTTTGTTGGTGGGCATAACTTATGTGTTTATGCATACATCAATCAACACACAGCATGCATAAAAATAAAGAAAAACTCAACTTATCCATTAGACTCAGACGTACCTCAAAATACAGAAAACATCTATCGCAAATTTAATATGAAGCGTTCAAAAAGAGTCAGTGATTCGAATCAGTCTGGCAAATCCTTATTTGAATGAACTCACTAAATCCAGCTACTGAACCAACATATGACTCACTTACTGATGTGCAAGTTCCATGTCAATGATTTATTAGTTTAATAGAGCCATAAAGCCGCTCCTGCTGCAGCATCAAGAAAGAAAAAATATATTTCCTGTTTATCTGTATAGCTCAAAGCCAAGTCTCCAGGTTTATCCTTATTTTCGTAGATTACTACAAGCCTTATGACAGGGAAAATAATAATAAAAAAAAAACATTTAACTACCTTTAGTTTTCCCACTCATATTTGACTGTAAAACATTTTCAGCAGGTCTTGAGATTGATCATATCTCTCTAGCAGGGTCCTAAAATCAAAAGCTCTGGGATCTCTTGGATTATTCAATATTTTGGCTAATCTGATTATGCTTTAGCATAACTGTACCATGTTTAAATGCATTCCGCAGATTTTTTCTCAAAACAAGCTAGCATGACACCAAGTCATTTATATTACCTTGTTAAAAAAAAATAATGTGGAAACGTCTGAACAGAACTTAAAAGTCTCTCAAAGAGAACTCTTGATGACAGGAGAGAGAAATTCGCCAACACTGAACTAATACTATATTCCCAAATGCTATTCAAAGACATGCAGTTTTAAAAAGGATGGAGTCAGACTGGGTAAACCAAACTTTGATCTCTCATCACACCCCCTCCAACACCCAATCAGAGGAAATGCTTCCAAAGCCAAACCTCTCATTACTCAACCTCAGAACACCCTCTTTATGTACACCGACCAGTCCCTGTCCTCTCTCCATCATAAGTTTTCTCATCTGATGGATGAGGCATTAGTTTGTAAGTGCTGACAGATATTAGCTCAGATCTGGTGAGTGGCAGGTTGTCAGATCAGGCCGTCCCAGAGCTACCCCCCCCACCCCACCCCACCCAACCCCGAGTGAGTCAAGGCTGCATACTGAGCGTCTCTCAGCTGGGCTGTGCCTGACACTACCAGCCTCCTAAAGCTCAAAGACCTGTACTGTACCACCACAATCATTATATCATCACTGATTCTGCCCGTATCTCAGCTTCCATCACAGAAAAAAAAAAAAAAAAAAAAGCAAGCGTGGCTGTGGAAGAATGTTGGATGTATTCCATGATACTAGGCCTGTCTGACCTGTCCGGTTCAGAAGGACTAGATCATAACAGCTCACCAGAAGAGTCTCTCAACACTTTATTCTGATGGTATCCTCCTAAACATTCCTTCTACCCACTACAGACTCAAAGATTCAGGCCTGGACAGTGTCGACTATAATTATGACAATTTAGAAAAGTTTGCTTTCAAAGTACCAAGTTTTAGAGGACCAGCATAACATGTAATGAGTCACATTGTGTACAAAGGCAGACGACTCAAGTCTCCAGCACAGCAGAGCCATACATCCAGAGTAATTAATCACAATCAGTGAACCACAAACTAGCACATTCACTCACTGCATTGTATCATTGATCTAAATCAAAATTACCAAACCAAGGATGTAAAAATGTTAATATTATAACACTTAAGAAGCTGGTGCTGCCAGTGGTTCTTACAAAAGTTTAGACACACTATAGAGTAGATATAGACTCCAGTTCAAGTGTTTGGGGTCAGTAAGATTATTTAGCTAATGTTGTTGAATGAAGCCTCTTTTGCTCAGAAAGGCTGCGTTTATTTGACCAAAACACATTAAAACAGTGACATTGTAAAATAATAGTAATGTCCTATTATTATAACAGTTGGAAACGGTAGTGCTGCTTCATGTTTTTGTGAAACATTTTTAAGATCCTTTGATAAATAGATAATTCTGCACAGCAATTATTTGAAATCAACTTTTTTTGTAACAATGTAAACGTCTTTACTGTGACTTTTACTGACCCCAAACATTTACACAGTAGTGTATATTAACAAAATAATGAATCTACATCCACTCTATTTGAGGAAAGCACTCACAAAAGGATACATTTTGATGGCCCCTGATTTAGTTCCAATGGCCATAAGCTGCAGTTTGGGATCATAGGCCAAAGCACTCGGCTGGTTTGGGAATCCATGTTCAACTGTCTGAGTAAAAGAAGAAAAGAGGAAATCACACATTCAGAATTTAAACTAACGTGTAATGTGCATCATATAGACTTTTGAAATCCATCTTTTTCTGCGGAGTTTAAAAAAGAAATCTGTTCATACTTCATTGACCTCTAATGAGCCCTGATGCTACAATTAACAATGCAGTAGATCTATTCAGTAGTGCAGTAGTCTTGTCAGGAAGGGGATTTCCTTGTTTTTACAAAAAAAAAAAAGCACAAAAATAAGCAATGCAGAACCAAAAATAGCAAGGAAGGAACTCTAGTAGATTTGACAGACAATGTCAAATTCATCTTCACAAGCCATCAAAAGCGATTTGCAGAAACTAAAAATGTCCCCTTAAATTAACACACAAATTTAAGCAAAACCAGGCTTGAAGTTGGCCGAATGATGCAGATCTCTTTTCACAGGTTGACAAAGTGTGACATGATAAATAACAGGACCTTCCTGTAACATTACACACAGTGTCATGACGCTTCATCAGCATGAAACCGCCGCTCTGTTTTTCCTAAACCATCTGTGGATAAATGTCATCAGCAGCATTTGAGAAATGAACAAAAGTGGGGACTTTAAAAGGCTACTCTAAAAGCATGCATATTATGAGATCTCTCATTTCCTCCTGTTTTCCTTTACACTGAGGAGGAGGGAAGAAATATTTGATTGTGCTGTAATGGTGCCAGAGTTTGGTCATCCGTAAAGAGCCTACAATCAAACACTTTCTATGTTTTTGGCAGGAGAGCAGTTTTCATGTTCATTATGATTTAAGAGCTCTACAAATCCTCACAATCACCCTGAAGCTGCCAGCACCACTGCAGCATACATTCAAGGCTCAATAACAAACAGAAATAAGCAAACATTATTGATTTTTCAACAAGATAAACCACTCACTGAGCTAAATAAATAGCGCTTTTAGTAAAAATACTAAAAATAAATAACCATAAATGATAAACTACATATGTGTGTGTGTCTGTGTGAATTTTATATATTATATATATATATATATATAAGTCAGTCGATTATCGGTGGTTTGTAACGGTTAAAGTTACAAACATGAAAAAACTTTGAGGTCACTCACAATAGACAGCACGCTCGATCTGATTTAATGAGCTCCATTGATGAAGATGAATATTACACGCAAACGCAACATATTTCTCATTCTCTTGAAGCCATAAAAGTCCAACTGTGCACTAACGAAAATAAAAGCTACTGTTTCAAACAACTTTCATGCGCTTATATTGTCATATCTGGCTATGATAGTTGCAAACCATTGCCATATTAGCAGTTGCATGTTAATACAGAGAAAGTAAATGAAATAGAACACGTTCACAGTAAGTCAAGTGCGAATACATTTGCTTGAATTAAATGTTCTTTCAGTCTTTTTCAATGCGACCCGAAACCGCATGCATGCTCGAGAGAGAGAGAGAGAGGAGACCCAACGCTATGTATCCCACATACCTTATTGAATGCAAACAGATCCTGTTTGATTTTCTCACGATGAGGGTCGTTTCCCTGCCGTCTGAACCTGAACTTCATCATCCTGAAGCCGAATCAGAGAAGTATCACAGCCCGCGCCGTCTCAGATTGATATAAATGCCGTTAGGCGTGAATCGGTGCAGAGAAACAATGTGATTCTTCATGCAAGCTCCAGTTTCTTTTGTATCCACTCCACAAGCCGTGCAAGTTTTTAGCTCCGTGTTTCTGCAGTTTGACCACAGGGCAAGTTTACAGGATTCACGTCTTGGGAGAGCCAATCAGAATGCAAGAATCTGTGACCAATTCGCCAAACCACGCCCACCGCCAGCGTGCGTGTGGAAAACACGGATCAGGATTCGGCTGGATTAGCTTTACTTACATTTACATTTACATTTATGCATTTAAAAGCGACTTACAGTGCATTTTTTCTAGTACTCACATGTTTTATTTGCCTGGCAGCAATTCGATTTCGTTTGCATGGAGAAAACAACAAATCAAATCATGTTATTTCAGTATTATTTGCATACAATTAAAGTTTTTATGACAATTTTTAATTAACTTTTATTTTTACATTTCCTTTTAAATTTAGTTTAATTTTTAATTATGTGTTTTGTCATGTATTATAATTATATTAAATATTTAAATTATTCTTATAGTTTTAGTTTTATTTCACTTTTAAAATGTATTTTATGTTGCTTTTATTTATTACCAGCTACTAATTTCAGTGCTTCAGCCTAAATGTATTCCAGGTGACCTTTACAATGTTTTAGTTTGTAATATTTATATGTTTTATTTTATTATTTAATGTATTTTATTCTATATTGATTTGTAATTTATTTAAGCTTTATTTCAATTAACAAATTTTTTTTTAATAGTTTTTGTTTTATTCAATAATAATAATGCTGCTTTTTAAAATATATTATTCAATGTATGATTCCTCAAATTTTGCGTCTACTGTAAATAAATAATACACATTTGGATGAAAACACAGGTCAGTTGTGATTTTCTTTATTATTTAGAATAAAGACTTCATATTAAACCTACATTCATTGTGCATATAGTTCATTTCCCATTCACATCCACATGACACATAAATGCAAACAATATAGAAATATTTAAAACATACAATAGTCTCAAATAGTGCAAATCAGTATTTAAGAGAGGAACTTTAAAACTAGTGGCTAAAAGGTGTTTCCCTCTCTCTCATACAAAAATAAAGTCTTGCTGATCACGTCTCCAGAACTAGAGGTAGTACTATGCTGTTTTCAATTATAGGCCCATATGTTCAACCTAACAGAATGCATGCAAATTATTGTGCATAACAAGCTAATCCTGGAACTTGGTTTTGAAATTGCAAACAGGCATATTGCACTATCAATAACGACAGCTGGCTTTCGACATGTAGGAGTTTAATAGTGTCTGACTGCAATTATTGCCATAAAAGTAATAATAAATATCATCTGTGAGAAGGGATGCTAGAGCAGAGTGATTTCGCTGGGCGGCAGAGTAAGTCTCTTCTCTCGTACTGACAGCAGGTTCTCCATATGCATGGCGATAACACGGCACAGCTCAAGACTCTGTAAATACAATATATAATATAGTATAATAAGCTCCGCCCACACAGGCCCAGTGAAAATTAACAACACACCTTAAAAGGGCATCAAAATGAGCAGATATTACACGATTAGATTATGTGATGATTTGCGATCATATATTCCAAAGTCCATACCTGGTCCAGCTGTAACTGTGTAATGCGTTGAGACATCAGGTCACCCAGCATTATCTCCACATATGGGTAACTGGAGCCAGCTGTGGGCCTCTGTGTACGGGTGGACTGGACCTCCTTCAGCGGAAACTTCACCATCGGCTCCTGAAGAACATTGAAAACAGCTGTGACGTCTATACGTGACTGTTATATAATATCATGGGAGGAAATGAAGATAAATTTGCAAATCTTTGGAAATATACAGTCAAATGGACACTTTAGCAGTTTCAAAGCAGATGACATATTTGAATCATTGCATACTTTTGTTTGCATAAATTAAACAACAAAAAAACTTCTAACAATGTCATTCAAGTCTGTATCTCACACAAACATAATAATAATAATAATAATGTAGATAATAATAAGAAATGTTTCTTAAGCAGCAAATCAGCATATTAAAATGGCATCTGAAGGATCATGTGACATTGAAGACTGGAGTAATGGCTGCATTTAACATTTTACAATATTGCTGTTCTTACTGTATTTGTTATCAAATAAAAGCAGCCTTGATGAGCATAAGAGACTCATTTACTCACCCTCCAGTAATTTTAAACATATGGCTTTCTAAATTTTGATTTTTAGGTTAGCTATTTTTTTAAAATATGCTGTAGTTTTAGAGATACAGCCTAAAAACACTGGCCAAAAAGTCCTGAGGTTAGGCTTTTAGTAAGCATTGGAAGGGGTTAAACTTACATGAGTATCTTTTCTTAGAAAGTTCAGACCATTTTGATTGACAGCCAGTATACACGGGGTGTCGACAGCACTATTACTGCTGCTCTGTATGTAGAAGAATGACGAGCCAAACATGGGAAAAGCACTCACGAGCCCTGAAACAGAGACACAAGCACAACAATCAGTGTTTGGAATAAAAGGCAGTGCGTCTTCACACTGGCTGTTCTCCCAGGTCAGCACCTCACCCAGAAACTGTGCTCTGGCCTGATGAGGAGTGAGGGCCTGCACCTGCTGCATGTGCTGGGTCACCATGTTTAACCATTGCTGGGGCCGCTGGAGACCGAAGAGCTGGGTGGGGATATACTCCTGAACCTCGTGGCTGACGGCAGAGAACAAGAGAATGTTAGTCTATAGAACAGGTAACTTACATTAGCTGAGGGACATCAGCCAGGTGCTGTTCTCCATCAGGGGCCAACTGAACAATTACAAGCACAACACTGTTTTTATAACTGTGAATTTGACCTATATACAATCATTGGCACAGTAATTAACATGTGGACAGATCTATTTAAAGTGACTCATTTCTCCCTCATACCTAGTAATGATCCCTGGGATTGTATTTTCCTGCAAGTTTCTGCTTGAAGAGCAGGCAATTAGCGATCTCATTAAGAGACCAGAATGATGGCAACCAAGCTTGATATATGTCTCAAACCACAGTTCAAAGATTTGGGGCTTTGAAAGAAGTCCCCAAGATATACCCACCAAGGCTGCATTTATTTGATCAAAAATACATTAATAATATAATATTGTAGAAAATGCAATTTACTCCTGTGATGGTAAAGCTGAATTATCAGCATCATTACTCCAGTCATTGAAAGTGTCAAATGATGCTTTAGAAATCATTCTAATATGCTGATTTGGTGCTTAAGAAACATTTCTCATTATTATCAATATTGAAAACAGATGTCCTGTTTAATATTAATATTTCTGAGGATACCACTTTTTTCTCTGATAAACAGAAAAATAAAAAGAACTGTATTTATTTTTAAACAAAAATCTTTTGTAACATTATAAATGTCTTTTATAGCTTGCTCTATTCTTTGTCTGTTCTATCTATTTTCTACATATTTATTATATAATTTAAAAAAAACGTGCTACGTGTACTACGTTAAGCTAACTAAGACTTGTATTAGCACTTGTATATCATTGCTCTTTTGTTGATTTTGATTGGATAAAAGCATCTGCTAAATGACTAAATGTAAATGTAATGTAAATGTCTTTACTTTCACTTTTGATCAATTTAATGCATCCTTAATGAATAATCTTACAGACCCAAACTTTTGAAGGGTTAATTATAATAAATGTGAATAAGGATTAAAATGTATAGTAATCTGTTCACACATATGAAGTGCAATGGTAATTTGGTTCAGTGGGGTAAATGTGACCCCCTTTAAGCTTTTCATTGATACATAAGTCAGTTCTTTCTCTGGTTGATAAATTCAGGATATGATGTCAGTCAGATTAATTGCATTACAAGGTGGGCAGGTAGATCGAGTCCTTGGCACGATGTTGAAGAGCTGCCAGTTTTGACACTTGCTGAAGCTGCTGCTCACTGGCTTTACCCTGTGGGACAACACTGAGCAGCCCTTTCAAGTAGTCAGGGGACACCTGTAAAATGTGAATGAAGATCAGATTAGTAGCCTGAACAGAGAAAACTTAGAACAAATCGAGAACAAATGCCTCAGATCTTTGTAACTTGCGCAATAAGCAGCACAGAACATGAAAGGAATGTCTGGGAAATTGAATCAGTCTGGCTGATTTACCTGATTGTAATGCATAGTGACTCCGAGCTCATTGTCAAACTTCAGTGGCTGCGTCCAGATCACTCTTCGAAACCACAGACTGTAGTTGCTATCAACATGTTCAGCTTCTGTAGCAACATCCAAGATGTACTCCCTTTTGTTTAGAGGGCAAACATTCTGACCTGGAGAAAAAGTGACCACACATGAGAAAACAGCTTTCAGTCTTTGTAACACTTTTATCATCTTAGAGGAAGAGTTCACCCAAAAATGAAAATTTGCTGAAAATGTACTCATGTAGATGAGTTTGTTTCTTTGTGAAAATGTACTCATGTAGATGAGTTTGTTTCTTTGTCAGAACAGATTTTGAGAAATGTAACATTACATCACTGGCTTACCAGTGGATCCTCCGCAGTGAATGGGTGCAGTGAGAATAAGAGTTGATAAAAACTTTTAATTTTACAAGACATTCATTGATGAAGTCACGTGAATTAATTGTGGATTATTGTGGCATTTTTATCAGCTGTTTGGACTCTAATTCTGACGGCACCCATTCACTACAGTGCATCCATTCATTGGTGAGCAAGTGATGTAATGCTAAAATTCTCCAAATCTGTTCCCATGATCTGTTCCCAAATTAATCTACTTCTTGGATGACCTGAGGGTTATTAAATTTTCATCTTTAGGTGAACTGTTTCTTAAGTTAAAATGACCCTTTCGTTTCCTAAGATAAGTGAACTACCATATCAGCTACGACAAACAATCCGATATTAGATTTTGATTATGTATTTTCCTTTTTGTCATCTCACCTCTGTTTGTGACCACAAATATAGCATATTCATCCAAGGCTTCAAGTTTATGTAGACCCATCTCATAGCACAGCTCTTCAATGGCATCCAAAGCCACCTCCAAAGTAACAAACATGAATTAGAATCACATTTTTCCTACTAAATGAATTACATGATTGATCGAGTTGCATTAAATATCACAGAGTCAACATACTGAGCAGGTTTTGATCTTTAGATGGCGTTCAATTCCACCAGGAAGAAGAAACAACTGGCGTTTGGAGCTCCTTCCAGCCGAAAATGTTGGATTGTGTATGTTTAAGCAGAAATTGCTGAAAATGTCACTAAAATTAGCATTAAAATGTGTTTATGTGCAACTAACCAGCATAGCTTTCAATTCCATCCCATTAGGATGTTCAACACGTCCACCATACTGGAACGTCTTCCTTAGGTTCTGCTCACAAGCCTTGGAAATACCTGTCAATATATCATGTTTGTGTAATCATCAGTCAGTATTTTATCTGTGTAGCAGCTGTGACATGCAGCTAAAGCAGAGGTATACCTTGAAAGTGCACTCCTGGACTTGCACAGACGTCTAGGAGGTACTTCAGCAGGTAAGGTTTAAGCGCCTCTGAACACTTGTAGTATGCAGTGAGGATGTACAGCAGCCTCCAGCCCCTCTGACAACTCTCCCTGTGAAATACAGAAAAGATCATCTATGACTCTGTCTGGCACATTAAAATCAGTCCTCCATGGTTTCATCATTCAGAAAGAAACAGGCTCTTACGTCTTGGAGCTGGTGTTCGCTGTGATCTGCTTGAGGACTTGGCAGTACGCTTCATCCCTCATTAGTCCATACTCGCCACTCAGCTGCAACAGAGATTATTCATATTGCATATTGCAATGGCATTAAAGACATTTAGCACATTCCTGTCTGGTTATCTTAATAATTCATGATGGGAATTCTTCTGGCGCTATTTGAAGAGCTGCGTACCCTTAGGATGGTGCTCACAACCTCCTGCTCAGTCTGGCCTTTCATAGGGTAGTCTCCCATAAACTTCATTATTGCTGCAAGATAAGAATTATTGAAGTTGCATTACATAGTGAACACAACATTTTTATAGATTACAGTAAAAAATATCTGTCTCTTAGTTAGTTAACATTGAACATTCTGCTTACCAAGAAAAATCTCTACAGCTACTTTGTTCATGTTTTCATCAGTGAACTCGATTAGGGACTCTTGAATTGGAGACTAAATAACCAAAAACAAAAGCAAAAATTAATCAGAATATGCATCAGAAATATGGAAAATTTTGAGAGGTCTTGGCTGATTTTCTTTAAACTTACAGGAATAGTTCATCAAAAAATGAATATTTTGTCATCATTTACTCCAAACAAATCTTTTTTCAGTAGTAATAATAATAATAAAAATTATATAAAAGGTGTTAAAATATTCCAAGTCTTCTGATGCCACACTGATCTATAAGACATCAGCTCAATATTTAAGTCATTATTCACTGAAAGAAAAAACATTATATTCACCCTAAATCTCATTCTTTGAGATGGTTCTTTACCACTGAATTAATCAATTTTGTGAATAACAACCTACAATTCAATTTGTTTCTCAAACAAAGCCGTCATATGACTTCAGTAGACTTGCAATATAGTGCACAAGATGTATAGACCCCTTTTTTGTGGTCGTTTTGTGTCCTTAAAACCTCCATCTCCATTCCTTATAATAGAGTATTCAGTAAAGAATGGCAGAATATTGATTTCAAATCAACTATTTTTTTTTTTTTTTTTTTTTTTTTTAGATAAAAGTGATGGTATGGTACGCATTCTATACCTTGGAAAATTTCACCATTTCTGATGGTTCCCTGGATTCCTTTGTTTTCTTTGACTTTTTCTTATATGAATCACTGCAAAATATAAGCAATATCAATGTTTCACTTACACATTTTCTTTTAATTCAACTATGTAACTGTGAGAACATAAACTCGCAGTTTCTCTTATGATGTAATCAACTGACCCATTTTTTCTCTGGGCCCCTCTGAAATATTTCTTTGCAAATTCCACCATGTTGTACTGGCTGTCCTGCAAGATTCTCTCGTCGATGTCCATAACAGCAATGTCTGCGTAGGCCTCTGCATACTCACTGACAGGAGACGCCACCTAGAGGTGACATGCACCAACACAACGCCACTCAGAAGGGTCTGTGGTACATGTAAATCTGAATTTCAGATTATGTGCCTGTTAAACACATATACCTCAATAGACCGGTCGAGTTCATGGGCTGCGGCGGCAGACCCTACAGCCACGGCCACAGCTGCTGAGGCGGCCACGCGACCCTGCTTATTCTTGGGTTCCTCTTTCTTGTCCACAGGAATGTTAATAAAGTCAGGAGCAGCCACTGGCTGAACAAACTCCACAGGAAAAACCCCAGATCGCCCATGAATGGCCCCAAACTTCCAGCCTGTACGATACAAGAAATGGTGTGTGAAAGTGTGTGTGACAGTGGCATGGCATTTTAAGGCTAGACTGAAGTGCATGTATAAAAAGCAGCAGTGAAACCATCATGCTTGGGAAAGGAAGACAGGTACTATACATGCAACTAGGGACACGGAATTTCAGAAGTGTCTGCACACCAGCAATTCAACTGCAATGACACTGCTAAGTGCAGCACAGCAAAACAGCACATAAAGAAACCACAAAACAGCACTCCATTCAAGTGTCCACACACGACCCACCAAAATCAGGTGTGTCTCTTTTTAATTCCTCCAGGAGAATCACCTTCTTTTTCACTATGCAACCATAACACTGGCCTGTGAAACAGCCACAGAGCTTAGATGAACAAGTTATTGTACCTAATACAATATATTTTGAATCCCCAGTATACTATTTGTCTATATCAATAAACTACAGATCAAAAGTTTGAACATTTTTATTCAGCAAGGACACATCCAATTGACCAAAACTGACCAAAAGTGACAGTAAAGACATGTATGACATTAGAAAGGATTCTATTTCACATATATGCTTTTCTTTTGAATTTTCTTTTTAACAAAGAATCCTGAATAAAATCTGAATCACAACTGTTACAAAATATTAATCAGCACAACAGTTTTCAACCTTGATAATAATGAGAAATGACTGATATTAAGCGACAGCATTCATAATAATGAGCAGCAAATCAGCATACTGGAAAGTTTTCTGATCATGTGACACTGAAGACTGGAGTAATGATGCTGAAAATTCAGCTTAATCATCACAGGAATAAATGCAACTTTAAAATGTATTAAAAATAGAAAACAATTATTTAAAAAGAGACTTTATTAAAATATATATATACATAAACAAAAAACCCAAACATTAAAACATTATAACATAATATAATAT
This sequence comes from Cyprinus carpio, assembly GCF_018340385.1. Classification (NCBI taxonomy): domain Eukaryota; kingdom Metazoa; phylum Chordata; class Actinopteri; order Cypriniformes; family Cyprinidae; genus Cyprinus; species Cyprinus carpio. Next base: position 20,267,443 of record NC_056599.1, on the reverse strand, counting down.
AATATAATATAATATAATATAATATAATATATAAAATAAAATAAAATATATAAAAAAATATTATATAAAATTAATGTAGTAATTAGCTAGCAAATGCATGTTCCAATTTATAAATGATGTTAAATTTGTATAAAAAAGTAAATAAAAAATTAGAAATTAGAAAATAAAATAAAAATAATGCATCATAACAGATTATTCAACTTATTTCATGAATATATATATTTCATATATATATATATATATATATGAATTTTTTTTCATTAAATTAATAGATTACATTATTGACCCACGTGTGTCTTCAACTGTTATATTATCAGAGCTGCTGTCCTAATCATTTAGTCTCTTTAGCCCCCAAATGTGAAGAGTACAGTCAGGTCTAAAGCAGTCTCACCTGCATCTAGGCCTTCCATTTTCTGCAAGCGTATGATGTCTCCTTTGTGGAAACTCAGCAGCGTTCTGTCATCTGTAATGTAATTACGCACAGCAACGACATAGTCTGAGTCCTAGAGTGAGAGAGAGAGAGAGTACAATTAACGCACAGCACCAGATCATCTCCGAAGCAAACCAATGTGTGTGAGAACGGACCTTTTTCAGCTCTGTGATAAAGTAGTCAATCATGGTTTTGACCTGAGGAGCTTTGGCAGAGAACAGAATCAGTTTCTCATTGGTGAGGTTGAACTCCAGCATGTTTTTGGAAGGAATGGTGACGAACATGATGTCCGTGTAGCTGTAAGACGTCAACAATGATCACAATACATCCACAACTAGAAACATCCATGGTGGGATGGCGGTGTCATTACTTGAAGTCATTAAAAGTCTCTGGTACCTGTAGGGTCGCAGAACTCTGAAGTAGTCTGGAGCTACTGCACTGCTCCTGACCATCTTCAAAAGCTTGATCCCTCTATGAGATACAGACAGCACCTGGACTCCTGTGCCAACACTGCCCTGTTCAGAAAGATTTTGACTTGGGTTTGTTTTAAATAGCATTATGATGCAGCAAATGCCTGCTTAAAACATCAGTGTTTTTGGATGCTGACATGCAAGACATGACTTCGTTCATTTCAACCATCTTCACCAGAAGCATGCTTAATAAGTCATTTCACTATTTATATTTTGTGAACAGTATGATATGCTGGGCCACCCACTAAACCAACTCTGACCAACATAAACCAGCCTGGACCAGGACTGAAATGCATGCTGGTCTAGATAGGTTTTTCAGCAAGGATTATCTGAGAGCGATTCCTTACAGATGCTGGGAAGAGGCGTGAGAAGTAGATCTCCCAGGTGTCTCTTGCAGCAACCACAATCTTCTTCTTCACATTCTCATCCTGGATTGTGGCATTCATGTCAATGTTGTGCTCCACTGTCACAATACAGAAGACAAAATGTTCCTCTCAATAGGAAGTGCTCACATATTACATGAGACAAATGTGTATGTAAGATAATTAACATAAATCATACCAAAAAGGGATTTCATCTTCTGCCTCTCTTCTGTTGTAATCCGAATGCAAGCCTCTGAGAATGTGTCATGGACAATCTAAGATGAAAGTTTAATTGTACTTATGGTTAATAAAAATAAAACCAACACAAATCGCTTTACATACACTACAGTCAAATAAATCTGAAAGAAATTAATACTTTTATTCAACAAGTAAATTGAGCGACAGTAAAGTCAAAGATCAAATAAAAACTGTTTTCAACATTGATAATAATCAGAAATGTTTCTTAAAAAAATTCAGCTTTACCATCACAGGAATAAATTAAATTTTAAAATATATTAAAGTAGAAAACAGTTATTTAAAATTGCAATAATATTTCACAAATTACTGTTTTAGTGTATTTTTGATCAGTGAGGTCTTGCTGAGCATAAGAGACTTCTTTCAAAAACATAAACAAAATTTACTGATCCCAATATCTTTAATAGCAGCACGCTTAAATTATGGCTGTTAAATATCAAAGTTACAGCTCTTTATACAGATGATGTCCATAAAGTGGGTTTTGTTACTTTATTATGGAATGTTATTTTATTATTTATTATTGAACTATTGATGTATTATTGATTGTTGTAAGACAAGTTACATAAATTTATGCCTCACGTTTCATGCACACTTCATCCATCAAAACAAATTTACACATTGACTTATTATTTAATTTTTAGGAACTGAATGTTTCATTGTTAACTATAAAATTACAATATTTACATTATTGATTGACAGCCCTAATACAAAAGTTAACTGAAAAAAATATATCAAACCTGCTTGAACAACAGGTCTAACATCAGCGGGTGGTTGAAGCTGTCTTTGGGATAAAAAACCTAAAAACAGATGAAACAAATTTTATGTTTCATAATCGCTTCCATATTTTCACGCAAAGGCACTGTGTCCATTGATCCATCACAACACAAATAACACTGGCCTCTTTCCTCAAGTAGATCTTCCATGGTACATTGGTGTAGGTGTAGTGCTCTTCACTGCTCCTCTTGTGCAGCTGAGTCTGAATATTCTCCTCTTCTACCGGAAGTTCCCTAGATACTGTAATGCAACATAACAGCCATGCTAGTATGGCCTCTACATTGAACGGAAATTAAATGCATACTGTAGATGAGCTGAGTTTACCAGGCGCAGGTGCCGGGAATCTCTGACTAACAGCTGGCACAGGAGGTGATCGCTGCATCTTGATGCTCTTTGCTGGTTTCAGTGCCCCACCATCATAATCATACTCCTTTGCAGATGATGAGGGAGAGACTGGAGTGTAGGTTTTCTTTCGCTGGTTGTGTGGGATACCAACATACTAAGCATTACCCGCAATGGTAACATTAAAGCATTTGAACTCATATGACTTCAACACTGTCAGTTTATCTGTAAACAATCTATAAGTGATCTACCTGTGGAGGTGGAGCACTCATCTGGTCCTTAAGAATCATCATAGCTTCATCATGGGGGTCTGGTTTCTTCGAAAACACTTTAGCTTCCCTCCTGCATTGAAGTCCAGCACATTTAGAGCTTTGGCCTTTGTTCCGTTTTAATTTAAAGATCTCTTTTGATTAATATTTGATGAATGTTTTGTTGCAAGGTCAAGGAGAACATTGGTTAGCTGTGGATCAGTTTTCAGTTCAGGTCATTCATTATTAAAGATGTGGAACTGGCTTTTGGATCTAAAAATGTTCATTTCTCACCTAGCAATCTCTGTTGGTTTTACAGGGTTTGCCTGGTACTGCTTGATAATGTCTTTGATGTTGTGACTTGGCTCTAAATGCTCAGAGTTTGAGACGGTGGCTCGCACCACATCTCCCGCTGGTGGATCCCTTCTAGTTGGGCCTTTGGAAACATATCAACATTCTAATGAAATAGTCATTTTAATGAGTAAAATTAAGCAAGATTGATGTAATGACATACTGTACTGTCGCTGTGAAGATTTCTGTGGTGGAGAAGCAGGGGTTGGTTTGTAGGAAACAGGTCCAGTTTCTTGTTTAGTCGAAGACATAAAAGACATGTAATGATTAAAAATGATGACAACAGATTTTTGAATATACTAACTGTTCATCAGTACGTTTTAACAGAAATGTACACTATCCTACTGTTCAAAAGTTTGTGGTCAGTTATTTTTTTAAAAGAATACTTTTATTTAGCAAGAATGCATTACCTGACTAAAAGTTTATAATATTACGAAAGGTTTTTTTGTCAACTAAATGCTGTTCTTTTTAACTTTCTATTCAGAATCCTGAAAATAAATGCTGACTTCAACATTGATAATAATAAACGTTTCTCGTGCAGCAAATCAGCATATTAGAATGATTTCTGAAGGATCATGTGACACGGAAGCCTGGAATCATGATACATAAAATTCAGCTTTGCCATCACAGAAAAAAAAAATCTTTTAAACTATAATCAAATAGAAAATAGTTATTTTAAATTGCAATTTTGGTTCACAATTATGCTGTTTTACAGTATTTTTTATTTAATAAATCCAGTCTTGGTGACCATAACAGACTTCTTTTAAAAATAATACAAACTACTACCAACCTCAAACTTTTGAACAGTAGTGTACGTGGGAATTTAGTGCTAATATGACTTCTATAGTATATGCCATTATAATGTAATCAAAGAGTACTCTTAACTTCCAATTGTTTATCAGCTATATTGTAATCAGTGCTCAGAGATACTCACAGGGCTGTACTGGCTGGAGCGGGGAGCTGGCATGTGCTCGCTGTGTGTGTGCTGCGCTGAATTATACATCTGCTGCTGGAGGGCCATGGCTTGCATTGTCATCTGCTGAGCCTGTGGTACACCACATTAGCTCAGTAGTCAAACGCATTTAGCTGTAGCGAATACAAGTTTAAAGTCATGCTGTATGTGCTCACCAGTATAATCGCTTGCTGGTTGATGATGGCTTGCTGCTGCTGTGCTAAGACAGCTGGATCTACACGTTTAGAGATAAAGCAGATGTACTCTAATAACTGTGATTAGAACACAGAAATAAACAGCGCTGTCTTCCACACATGATCCCAGAGAATAAATCAGCGGAAAGCATCATTTATGCAGCATTCATACCTGACATATCAGGCATTGGTGGCAAATTAGGCACAGCCGGCAAAGGTGGCATAGCAGGCAAAGCTGGCATAGAAGGCATAGCTGGCATTGAAGGTACTGAAGGTACGGCGGTAGGGGCTTGTGCATGAGGCACAGAAGACATAGCTGGCATAGGTATAGGTGGCATCATTGTTCCTCCCATAACAGGTAGAACTGGCACCGCTGAGGATAGTAAATATGGCTAATGATCAGTAAACAATTACCCCTTTAACATGTCTTAATCAAACGAGTTAATGCAAGGATTGGCTTAGCTATAAAGTTTTGAGGTCAGACAGAGCCCAGTTAGCTGTGCCAACCCCTATATAAAATAAATATGAACAATATTGCTGAAAGTGAACTGAGCACCTTGTAACATTGTTCATTAACAGGATGGATGTGCTAAAATACTTATTTTTTAATATTTTTCAAAAGGTGTTTTAATTAAATTAAGTTGCACAAATGTTTATATATATATACACACACAATCACACAAAACAGACTCTCAACAATATACATACTGTAGTTAAGTTTAGAAATTAAATATAATTACATATATTTATTTATTAATGTTTATAAAGCTTCTGTTTTTTTTTTATTTAATTAGAAAAATGTACATGTAGCAAAAGATGCCATCAGCTATTTATAGAGGGGTTTTTTTTTTTCACATACACATTTAAGGAACACAAATAGCACCCATCATGTAGAATGACCCATGGAACCCCAATCACCAAAAGCCACAGTCACTTAAAATCACCAAAGCATTAAATCAGTCTAAATGGTACATTGATCATTTATCATGCAAAGCATTTGCAAATGTGCGGTTTACAATAATTTGCAAGTCTGAATGTTTATCCGGCAATTGATTGCTTTCAGGTACCAATTGACCCTAGGGTACCCATGCATAATTGATGTGTGGTAAGGAGAGAGCAGAAAGAGAACAGATGCAGAGCTCACCACCGGGCTGCAGTCCGGGGGGATAAGGCCTGCTGGAGAGGGGCTTCTCTATGTCATCATCCTGCCCTCCAATCCCACCGGCTCCCTTCATACGGCTGGACATGCTGGATGGCTTCTCAAAATCCTGCAGAAGAGATAAGGCAAAGCAAAACAGGCTCTCAACTCAGGGCTGGACCATTCCCAGCTCAGTCATACGAGAAATCAATCTCCCCATGGGAGTACCTTATACTCTCTGAGAGGGGCATGGCCCATTTACTAACGCAACTGAGAGAGAATCATGCTTGCCTAGACCACAGGAGTCTTGTTTATCATTACCAGTCTAGGATCTTTAAGTGAGCAAAAAATCATTATTTTTAAACTAACTAGTCCTTTTGACTGAAAAATTCCCAGTGGCCTCAGTCTAAGTTTCTCTTTTTATGCCCCCCCCCCCCCCCACCAAAAAAAGGTCATATATATATTAACAACCAAAAAATAAAGCTAAAGGGAAAAAATAAAGTATGCTCAATGCTGCGAGAAATACGGTAAAGTGGTAACTTAATCACCTCCAGGGCAGGGGACCTGGCGCCCACAGAGCACATTTGATACACTCAATCACTTACACTATGAGGATCAAGTGGCTAATTGTTTTCTTCATGCATTCATGTTATATTTTTAAGCTTCTTTCCATAAATAGCTGCATTTAACTTCCAAATAATATTGTTTTTATTATATTTACACTTATTTGAATTAGGCATAAATGAACAAGAGACACTTACCCCATTACCATCAGACAGAACTGGGTCAAACAGGCTGTCGAGATATCTGTCCATGCCTTTCTGAGTTGGTGCTTCACTGAAGTCTGATTCTACATATATTTTACAGTTATTGGGGGGGAAAAGAAATCAGAACAGAATATGTAAAAGCAGCTTAAAAACTAGCCAAAAAAAAACAACAACAGCTGACCGTGGCTGTAATATCCATCTGAATCTGGCAGACTGGAGTTTGGCATTGTCTGGGGGAGCAGAAGTGAGCTGTCATCATCAGAATCAAACCCGCTTCCAAACAGAGCCCTGTGAAAGTTCGTATTGAGGACAGAATATTAGAAAACAATACAATAACACTGCAAAAATATTTCCCCTGAAAATAACTATACTTAAAACATTTACTTAGCCTATAACTATACTTTAAAAACGTTAGTTTTGCTCATTAATAATAAATTATAATTTTACTAGGAGAATTAATCACTCATTCCTTTGAATTTCTACTATGGCATCTGTAACTAAAAACCTTTGCTTTCGCAGGAAGTGCCATCCACTAGATGTCATTATAATGTCCAAGACAACTGACCATTTAGCTAGCAAAGCATTAACAGAAATTATTTAAAATATTCATAATATAAATATTGACTTTTCGTGCCTTAAAGGTGAAGTTTGTAATTTCTGTGCTACTAGTGGCACTAAACAACTTTTTTGAATTTTTTAGCCACTAATGCCCCAGAAATTACACTATATTTCACTTACATGCAAAACAGATCTATTAAAATATAATTCATATTTATGATTATGTCTCATATTAGCATACATAATCCATTTCTAAAGTAAACAGAAGTACAATATACACGGGAGAATATCATATAGATACTGACAGGCTGGCATTGGGCCTAGTTCTGGTGGGACTCTCAGCGGAGATGATGAAGTAGGACTTTTGCTTGGGAAAATTTCTCATCAGTTCCATATCTGCGATCAAGTCCATTACATAATCATGCCCTGCGAGCTCCGCCCACTGTCCGTGCTCCTTCATGATAACAGAACACCCCTTCCAGGCCTCCGTCACACCCCTGTGGATCCAATTAATGGGACTATTCATTTCAGGCAAATTACAGATGGCAGAGATAATGAAGGCCTCATTATAGACTGTACATATCCCAACATGCCCTGAAAGAAAGAGCCATGCACTAATGACATGGCATACAGCATTTTAAAAAGCTCCTTGAATAGATGGTATCATTACAACACCTACACTGACTGAAACCGAGCAAAGTGGAACAACAGATGGAACATTATCAGGATAGTTTGTTTACCTATGCTGTAGAATCTCTCCAGCCAGCTCCTCCCCACTCGTCCAGGAGTGCACAGGGCAAAGGAAAGATGTCCCTGTCAATACAGCATGACGCTTAAGAGCTGTGGTTTGACAGGCATGCATGAGTGAAGACTACACACAAATGACTGCTCTATTCTGCACATCACTACAGATCAGGTATCACCTGATAAACTGTAGATGTGGTTTACACAATTGTCTCTAGAGGGTTTGAAGAAACAAAGGAACCTGCCTGGCTGATTTAAGGGATTACGATGATGGAAGAGCCTGTCAGGTTTTGTAAGCTATATATTGAGTTTGTCTTATACAGATGCATCTCAATAAATTAGAATGTCGTGGAAAAGTTCATTTATTTTAGTAATTCAACTCAAATTGGAAAACTCATGTATTAAATAAATTCAGTGCACACAGACTGAAGTAGTTTGAGTCTTTGGTTCTTTTAATTGTGATGATTTTGGCTCACATTTAACAAAAACCCACCAATTCATTATCTCAACAAATTAGAATACTTCATAAGACTTCAATTCATTTAGTGAATTGTTGGCCTTCTGGAAAGTATGTTCATTTACTGTACATGTACTCAATAATTGGTAGTGGCTCCTTTGGCTTTAATTACTGCCTCAATTCAGCGTGGCATGGAGGTGATCAGTTTGTGGCACTGCTGAGGTGGTATGGAAGCCCAGGTTTCTTTCACAGTGGCCTTCAGCTCATCTGCATCTTTTGGTCTCTTGTTTCTCATTTTCCTCTTGATAGTATCCCATAGATTCTCTGTGGGGTTCAGGTCTGGTGAGTTTGCTGGCCAGTCAAGCACACTAACACCATGGTCATTTAACCAACTTTTTGTGCTTTTGGCAGTGTGGGCAGGTGCCAAATCCTGCTGGAAAATGAAATCAGCATCTTCAAAAAGCTGGTCACCAGAAGGAAGCATGAAGTGCTCCAAAATTTCTTGTTACACGGGTGCAGTGACTTTGGTTTTCAAAAAACACAATAGACCAACACCAGCAGATGACATCGCACCCCAAATCATCACAGACCGTGGAAACTTAACGCTGGACTTCAAGCAACTTGGGCTATGAGCTTCTCCACCCTTCCTCCAGACTCTAGGACCTTGGTTTCCAAATGAAATACAAAACTTGCTCTCATCTGAAAAGAGGACTTTGGACCACTGGGCAACAGTCCAGTTCTTCTTCTCCATAGCCCAGGTAAGACGCCTCAGGAGTGGCTTACCAAGAGGAATACGACAACTGTAGCCAAATTCCTTGGTGGCTGCAACCTTTGCAGGTGTTTTGAGTTGATTAGCTGATTGGCATGTCACCACATTCTAATTTGTTGAATTGGTGGGTTTTTGTTAAATGTGAGCCAAAATCATCACAATTAAAAGAACCAAAGGCTTAAACTACTTCAGTCTGTGTGCATTGAATTTATTTTATATACACGAGTTTCACAATTTGAGTTGAATTACTGAAATAAATGAACTTTTCCATGAGATTCTAATTTATTGAGATGCACCTGTATAAGTGTGCATATCTCTTTCATTTCCAACAAGGGTATCTCAAAATTTTATGGTTTCAGCTGGTCTTTCAGCCTGACCATCGAAAGAAGTGATCTGAAACCAGCCTGCTACTGTAAATCAGCTATGACCTAGGCTGTAATACCAGCTAAAATGGTAACCACCACAGGCTGGTTTCATTTGTTGTTTTCAGGAGGGACTGTTAATACTCAAATGTGTATTTGAAAAGTAAAACTTAACGTAGGTTGCACCAATAAAGACTAAATTAGATGCAATCAAGGATTTGTTCATCAAGATTTTATTTAACTTAAATTAATTAAAAAACTTTTTAATTTTTTTTTGAGTAATAGTCCAAGACTTAAGGTTTGGTTAAGGTTTAAAGGTAAATGCAACTGAATTGGACCTTGACTGATAAGGGTTTTAACTGGCCAACACTGATTCAAAGTTGCAGGAACAATGCAAGTGAAACTGACACTCACCATCAAAACAGTGCACTTGCAAAACCATGTTTGCTTTCTTCCTATTGGCTGTCCATTCCAGAAGGGACAATGGGTAAGTCCTTGCTGTCTCCGGTCCATACAGGGACTTTTGCATGGCTTGAATGAGCTTGTGTTGGCCAACAGCTTTGAATCCATCATAGGCATGATCTGAGACAAACCTAAAACATACAAAGCCAAACGCAATGAAGGCTTAAATGTAGCTCGTGACATGTTCAATGTAGATAATGGTGTGTTGCTTACTTCAGAAGGTATTTCTCCATTTTGGCTGATGGTGCAAAAGCACTCAGGCAGGCTAGCAGCAGCAGCCAGCCTCTCTCTGAGTTATCTGGATTGGTGTTTCTCCAAACCTGATTGGCAGTTTGACATAAGATTTCATCCCGCAAACCTGGGTTGGTAAGCCCCTTCTGGATGATGTAGTTTCCAAATAAATTCTCCTGAGCACCATTTAGATGTGGGTCACCCATAAACCTCAAGATCTACAAAGTGAAAGAAACAACATTGCTAATAAAGTTGAAATCACTCTTACATATGGCACAAAACAATCTCATGCTTATAGTAGGTCTGTGTGTTGAAAGGTTTATAAGTTATTGTTAAAAATCTGTTTCTCTATAGAGAAAACAAATGGTATTTTCACATCCAACTAACATTTGAGCTTTACTGCATGTATTATAGATGACAATGGCAAAATCTTCAACAAAATATAATGCAGTGTACCATGACAAAGACATCTAGAGCGTCATGTGTAAGATCGTCATCAATGTGGGTTAGAGGTGTCTTCAAAGGTGCAGTCAACATTCCAAACTTTGCCTCCTATTTATTAATAAAAATATAAAAACATGCTTAATATGCGGTTTATAAGTTAATCCAGTTAGTCCAGAAAAAAATATATGCTTATTTTATTAATTCTCTGCTTATTGTAGCTTATTTGTGATTTTGGAATATATTACTTAGGCATCTCTTACTTTGAAGTGAATCTGGACAAATTTGGAGATGGTGTAGTTGTTGATATCAAGAGGTAGCGTGAGCTGTGACTCCACCTGAACTGTGGGAGCCTGGACTAAAGCCAAGCAATCAGAATGGAGCTCTCTACCACCTAAAAAAACACAGAGGTGAGAAATTAGACAGGCAGTGCATGCTATATACAGTATATACACTTCCAGTGTTGGGAAAACTACTGACATGTAACAGTTTTAAGTAATTTAATTACAAAATAAATGCAACTGTAATCTGTTACAGTTACTGACCATTTTTTTTAAATTATTAAATTACAGTTACTTATGAAAATGTCAACGATTACAAAGGTCAACAGTTACATCTGAATATTTTTGCACAAACACACACAGATTTAATTGATTTCTATGCCAAATTGCATTGACTGCTCGAAAAGGTGAGAAACCAATGTTTCAGGAGTTTAGGACACATGCTAATTTAATAACTGTTTTATTTTCTGTTTAGGTGTATGTATATGCTTTATTTTTTTAGACTGACTGTTTTTTTCCCAATGCATTGTTAGATGCCAGTGTTTCCTGTCGTAGCTTTACAAAGATTTAATTTCAAAAACTGTATCATAGCTATTAAACTATCTTTAACCTCAGAAGAATCTCAAAATAAAAAGAGGAGCTAAAGTCTGATTAATCAGTGTCTATTACAAAAAAAAACATAACCATAATCTTAATTCAATTGATGAAAGATTTTGAAAGTCTGACAGTAGTCAGTGTTGAGTACTACTGTAAGGTTAACCCTCACTGCTTTAAATGTTTCAAAATGATAAACAGTTGAAAATATTAATTAGAAATGTAGAAAAGTAATCAGAAAGTAATCAAATATAATCAGTTACATGACTTTAATAAAGTAATTGAAATAGTTACACTACTTCTAACATTTAAAATATTTTTTTTACATTTTACTACATTTTAAATAGGGTATCTTGTAATCTGTAACCTAATACATTTCCAAAGTAACCTTCCCAACACTGCACACTACTGTTCAGTATTGTAATTTTGGAGTCTGTAAGATTTTTTATGTATTATGCTCAACAAAGCCTTGTTTATATGATTAAAAATACAGTAAAAACAGCTAAATTTGAAATATTATTACAGTTTAAAATAACTGTTTCTATTTTTATACATTTAAAATGCAATTTAATCACGTGATGGCAAAGCTTAATTTTCTGCATAATTTCTGCAGTCTTTACAGTCACATGCTCTTTAAGAAATCATTCTAACTTGCTGATTTGATGCTAAAGAAACATTTCTTATTATTATCAATGTTGAAAACAGTTCGTGCTGTTAAATATTTTTTGTGGAAACCTTGAAACATTTTTAGGATTCTTTGATAAACGGAAAGTTCAATATAATTTATTTTAATATATATTATATGAATGTATATTAGCATGACAAAATGCAGTACCGGCAGCTGCTTGCAGCAATGCTCCGAGTTCAGCTGGAATGACCAGATGAGTGACGTTGACCACTTCCCGTTTAGACAGCTCCTGCAAATAAAATATACAGTGTAATATTCAGAACAGATTTTGATCAGTATAAGTTTTATATATATTGTTTCCCTTATATACTCTAGGCATAAGAAATACACTCATTATAACCATTTCTATTCTCCTTTGCTCCTCTTCTGCCTTTCTCCTGGCCTCATATCTCAGCTAAAACAAAAGAGAAAGAAGTAAAATTATAAAATGTGGCATTGTTGCTCAGCCTGATCACTACGCACTAAAACTGCATTGTTCTTACCTTGATGTATCTCTTGCGATCAACGTACATATGGATCAGAGAGCGGAATTTCACCAGGCTAGCTCTCATTTTCACATATCGTTTCCTGTGCAAAGCAGGTCAAATTAATATTTTTAAAAGGGGCAGCCCTAAGCATTTTGAGTGATAAATGATCGCTTGTACCTTGTGAGAAAGCCTCGGCAGTGGGCCTGCAGGCGTATGATCTTCATGCGGAAGGCCGTATAACGTTTTCTCACAAAGAACATCCTGACGTAACGCTGCAGAGTCAGGGCAGCTACATGCCTTACTCTGTCCCTCTTGCTCTCCAACAGGAAGTATATGTCCTCTTTCATGAACAACTAATGTGCAATGTGCAAAAAAACAAAGACATGTAGAGTAGCCTCATGTAACCAGACCTTTCAGTCTGGTGCACATTGTAAAACACCTTGGTCAATTACCTGCGGGTGGTCTGTCCAAATTTGCATCCCTTATGAGTAGGTACTTATTCTGAATTAGTCCTTACTTTGCAGCTTCATTGACATTCATAACTCCATCAAGTTAAAGTTTCCACCAGATATGCACTTCAGAATCTCACCAGAAATAGTAAGTCATCCAGGTACTTTTCGCCCAGTGTTTCATGAACAAATACAGTTTTAAGCCTACTATATACTAGTTCTAGAGAAGTATGCGATTTCAGATGCAGCTGAGACTAGGTGAATAGTAACAAGCGTGCTTATCAGAATCATGCTCACCTTGGTGACACCAACTTGAAATGCTCCTGGTCTAACAGGACAAAGCTTCCTCAACATGATGACACAGTTTTCACCAATGGCAGGAGGAGGCTGTTTGAGGCCTAGCAGGGACTTGTATCTAAACACAAATTAATTCAATTTGAGTCAAGCTGCCTCATTTTATTTTGACAACTCTAGCTCTTACCTGAAAAGGAAGACATCAAATAGCATTCTGATCGGATAGCCCTCTCTCCTGATTCGAATTGTTTCCAAAATCCCCGAATAGTTAAGTTGGGCACTGACCAGCTCCATGTCAAACACACCAGGCTCCTGCAGGGTTACACACATTCTCTCAGTCAATTTCAATTCCAGCCAAGATGCAAACAGCTTAATACCTCTGTGATTGCTGTTCCTTACCTTGTTTTGGTTTGGCTTTATGCACCTCACAAAATATGGGTTGGCTCTGTCAGTACAAAAGTAGAAGGACGTACTTGGTGATGAATAACTTACATGGATCTGGAGCCAATCAAAGACAACAAGAATAGATTCATGTAGACAGCGTAATGCACAGTGTAGGTGGTCTACCTCTCCATCTTTTCAATGAGCTCCATGAGGGACAGCTGGAACTTGGCCGCCACCGTTGAGGCCTGATGGCGCCGCGTTACTGTGCTGTTCTTCCCAACATGGGATTTCTGTTGGTTGAGGGCCTCAGCATAGCTCATAAAGAGATATGCAACCATCTAAAACCACAGTGAGACAAGGTTCATAGGGTTTATTATGGCCTTTTAATTCCTAGCTAATGGCAGCTAAATCATTTTTCTCACCTTGTTTTTGCTCTGAATAAAAAGGTCAAGAACATCCTGGCGAACTTGATCGTAATTCTTATCCAGAAATTTATGAACCTGTGAAGCATCACAGAAAGTTTGGGCCATTCCTCAACTTATACTTTATTAGGGAATAATTCAAATACTCGATGGCTCAAGGCAAGTAGTTTAAATGCACCTGATAAGTGACCTTCCCAGCATAATGCTTGATAGTAAATTCAGGGAGAGGCATTTTTGGCTTGGAATAGAGTGGATTGTTGCCATGGTGATAGTGGCATTTCTGAAGGAAGGTATGGTCTGTAGCCTAGAGGAAATTCATTCAAAAACAGGATAATTAAAATGCAAATGATGCAAACTAGTAGTGATGAATAAATAAACACTGACTGAACATTAAGAAGAAATGACACCTGTGGAAACCCGCTCTGATCATCAAGAATTCGGAGTATCCCATGTGGCTTTGCTGCAATGAGGTCAATACAGGCCTGGTTGTCAGAGAAAGGCACCTCTTCCCAGCTGATTTGCTCTCGGTTATATTCATCCTTTGATATTCAAAAGAAAATAGTTTTTCAGATGCATACCGCAAGCAATTTACTCATCTACGGTTCTCAGAGGATTAGAGTGAATAAAGACAGCTTACTTGTTCTTCTTTGAAAATGACCCTGTTGAAAAAGAACTGAAGGTACTCATTTGCATAATTTATGCAAAGCTGTTCAAAGCTGTTGAAGGTAAGGTCCTACAAAGCACAAAAAAGTGGAATTCAGTCGAAAGAAATCCACATTTTACAGCAACAGAGTATTCGCAAACCCTTTTACTGGGGTGAGCAAACCAGTTACAGCGGCATACCTCAAATCCATAGATATCAAGGATGGAGATAGAAAGCGCTTCATTCCGAGGATAAACCTGCCTATTTATTCTGTCTGTTAGCCAGCTGAACAGAAGGGAATACAGGATCTTGGCAACAGCATCTCTGTTGTTTGAGGGAGAAAATTACCATAATTTGATTACCTCAGTGCTCAGTAGTTAGACAATACACTCTGAAGAACCTTACATGCAATTTTTTTCATTTCATCTCTAAGCATGACGCTCTCTGAATGTCTGCCTGAATGGAACTTTTCATGACACTGATTTTAAAACTAATACATCTGTTCAGTACTCTCTCTCAGTTATTCAATTCCATTTTTATTATTTCTTCATAGCCATTAATTCATTAATTCCCTTTATTATTTATTACAACTTTTTTTCTCTAAATTGCATTCTTTTTCATTTTTATTTCATTTTAGTAAGTGTGCCTTGACACACAACTTCACTTAAAGTTGCTTTACGTGATTATGCAGAAAATTATCATGTCATATCACGAGATGCTATCTGTGATGGCCCTATAGTCTCATGTAGCCAATCAGAAGGCTTGTAGAGGGATCATTCGGGGGGGGGGGGGTCCCCTGGTAAAAATCGCATTCCCAGGGGTAAAATAAAAATGAGTTTCTTTCTGACAGAGAACTAAAAGTAAAATAAATATTATAAAACGGATAGTTCTGGTCCTTGATTCTGATTGGTTGAGCCACGTTCGAAGCTGTTGTAAATTACACTATAAACATACACCTTTGTTTACTTCTGTGTGTTGGTTGGCAACCACTTTGTTGGAACCACAACTGTAGGGTGACCAAACGTGCCATTCTCCCAGGACACGTCCTGGCCAGGATTTCTATATTGCCTAAAATATCCATGTTTTGGACTTTTATGCCATCAACATACAAATTGTTGTATGACAAAGTACCGTGAGAGCTCTAGAGAGCGGACGGCTTCTTGTGCTTTTGAATCGCTCTCATGGTACTTTGATGTCATACACCGATCGGTATGCTCAGTGCTGCTTTAAGTCCAACACTAATATGTACACGTATTTGCATCGCTTTGACCGTTCTCTGTAGATCCCACCTAATCACACACCACAATTGGGCAATTACATACAATGTCTGCATGTTATTGGTCAAACAATCATTACATTCATTAAGTATGAAAACAGGAAACCAAAGCCAAAACCTGGATATTTTAGGCAATATAGAAATCCTGGACATAATAAAACAACCTGCAGCAACAGTGTTAAAGTAGCCCAATTCCGCAGGAAAACCGTGGACTTGGCAACACTGCAACCCGGATACGCCGAGGCGGGTTATGGAAAGAGGGACGTGGCTTATTCCATGACTGGCAGAAGTTGTAAAATCATTATAAATTCGATTGTACAATATGTAAGGACTGTTTTTTCTTGGCTAAAGCTTTAGATAATATACAAATAATTAATAAATAATAAGTAAATAAATAAATATAGCAATACTTTATTTTTGGCAGTTAGGAATGTCTAGGTTAGCATATAGAAATGCATTGTGGTTTTTCTACCTGGCATCAATTGCACTCTCAACAGTCAAGGGGGTGAAGATCTTTTCCCTCATTGTTTCCTGTATAAAAGAAAAAAAAATTATAGATTAATCAGAAATACTTGTAGCAAAGTTTCTGAAAGGAGTAAACTTACATGTTCTGTTACATTAAAACACGCCACTTTCATTGGAAACCAGCTTTATTCAAATGTTGCTGATCTCTTTGAGATGAAATGTTGCTAAGGCACTCTCATCAGAAAGCAGGTGAAAATTGATATGGCCCTTAAGAGGAGCAGCCTACAGCGCTAGTGTCGGTAAATGTAAACACACCCCGGCATCTGTGGCAAGACAATACTAATCCCTTTCAACTGATGACATTAAGGCCTTTAAATAAAAAATCTTTCCTTAAATAGTTTAACGTTGTGGTAGAAGAATTCCACTTCTCGTTCACTTTACTTGGATATATCTGTCTCTTAGCAGGATAAAATTCTGGTGTCGATGTCTGAAAGCAGGGCTTTAATGGTTTCATCAGATAAGAAAACCCGGTAGCATGAGATCACCGTGCAATTCAGTTGCACAAAGCGAAATGACTTTGAGTATGGTCCTCTCCTGTTACATAGGTAGTACCTGATTCTCTAATGAAAAGAATTAGCTAAATTACTTTGAGGAGCCCTCAGAGGTGTCACAGTAGCAGCCATGAGTAGTAGTCTAAATGACTTAGCACATTTCAACATGGAAATGGGACTGTGAACATTGATGAGCACTGGCTCTATCCAAGACCAACTGAGACAAAGGCTGATCTGAAACAAGATGCTGTGTGAAGGATCATATGAAAGGTTTTTCGATGATACATCTGAAATCAGGAACTGATGTGGCTCTGATGTGAGGAAAGATGCTGAAACAAAATACGGATATGTTGATGGTCTCCATCAGAGGAAGCCTGAGGAATCAACTCTAGATACCTCAGATGGAAAATAATATATGGAGTTCATAAGGAAACAACTTGTTCTTTTAAAAACCCTGGATGCTCCTTAATTTCCAGACCCTATACTGGATTAGGAACGCTGGAACTTTAAAGACTTTTCCTTTTGTTGGTGTGGAACTCTGGATAGTTTCAAACATATCTCAGGTTTGAATAGGAACAGTCACTTAAATATGTTCTCTATTTGTTTTAACTGACACATCTGAGAGATTTTACTATGGGCCATGTCTTGTCATGAGTTGATACACATAATTAGAAAGAAATAGGAGCATATTTATGTAGCATGTAATTGTAGCTGCTTTCTGTCATCTTATCAGCTTATGTAAACAGCTAACTGATGCAGAAGGTCAAGGTTTGATAGTTAGCATAGTTGAGTTAGCCCCTCTTGGTCAATACCATAACTACTAGATCTATACTAAGATGTTCTTTAGTGTATAGAGTGCAACAGTGGGGCTCCAGAAATTAAAATTCCATTGATTTTTTTTTCATAGGAGCCTTTACTATGATTGATAACTTAAAAACATTTAAAGACAGACATACTAAGACCAACAAGGTTGGTAATCAATAGTACATGCTTTTGTTAAAGCCTTTAGCCCACATTATTTCAACAAATATTTAAATAATCGTGTTCAACAGCAAAATTTCTGGTGAAAAACAACATTACCCATGATTCTTCAGGGAAATTTCTACCAATCAGAGAATCATGACAAGCAAATTGTACAGCCCACTCCCATGAAGCACTGCAAATGATGGATGATGAGTCATTTTCCCTATGCTCCCTATGTAGTAGAGTCTTACACTTTTGTCTTTTTGTCCAATTTTAACACTTTTTTTTGGGCTTCAAAACAAAGTTTATGTTATAATTGTTGTTATGTTGTAATGCACGGCTTGTTTCCTGGCTTGTAACTTTAAACAATGTAACTAAAAATACTTCTGAAACTAAGTCTGCTGAAAAAGTGGGTGAGCACTGTTGCACTCTAGAAAGTAAAACTTTGTTACGCAACCCTTTTGATCACAGTGTATTCACAGTAGAACAGCCTTTATGGGTTTTGGAGATGTTGTAATTCCTGTACAAGCACTAAGCTGAATGTGTTTATGGTGGACTGGTCAGGCGGGGTAATACTGCGTCAGACCTCTTGGTGGCACCCCTGCAGAGGTTTAGATGGTATTTGCTACACATAGGACTGTAACACGGTCTATGATGGGAGGCTGATATGTCTCAAGGGCCCCTTGTCTGTTTCTGCCCAGGGTTTCCCTGACTGGGTTACACCGGTTCCCACAGTAGTGATATGGCCTACATAATCAACTTGGCATGTTATACTATCTGAGGGATTCAGGGCTTATACGCACCATTCACAGCTTTCTCTTGGTGTCTTGTGGTTGCTATCTAATTGAACAGTCTTGGCATTTGGACAGTTTTGTTTCCAAGAAAAGAATGATGTAACTTTAAATCCTTTACTAACAGTATGTTGATACTCGGAATGGGACCTTGACGTAAGGTCTGCCTGGAGGTCATGCAAGGTCTAGAGCTGTGTCACTGACTCTTCCTGTTAATATTCTTGAGTCCAGTTTATCTCAAACAGTGCCAGTTCATGTGAAACACAATATGCAGTGGCTGCAAAAATATTTAGGATCCGTTTGACAGACAGGGCTTAGGTTAAACCAGGATTAGGCCATAGTTCAATTAGCTTTTATAAACATGCCTTAGATAAACACACTACTGGTGTGCATCTTCATACATAACAATGGAACAGACATATTTTAAGATCAGTCAGTGCAAGTTCTTTCAGTTAAAACAGCCCAGACATGCATTTTAGTCTTGGACTTGACTTAAGCCTTGTCTATGAAACCGGTTAGACACTCAAGTCATTAAGTCACACTTAAAATGTATGAATGTCATTATGACAAAACAGTTCATCTGTTATAGAGAAAGACTGCATGCTTTTCAAATGAGCATTTAAAAACAAAACATTTGTTCAAAATTGATTCTTTGTGGTTCTCAAATATTAGTGTAACATATTCCTTTGCTGAACCACGCCTGTGTGTGTTTGAGGGAAACTGACTTCCTACATCCAGTGAAAATGATCTGTAAATCTAGTAAAAGTTAACACAAAAATGGCTCAGAAAATAATGCTAGTTCTGAGAAAAAATAAATTTAGCATTACAGGGATAGGCAACTCCGGTCCTGGAGGGCCACTATCCTGCAGAGTTTAGCTTCAGCCCTCATAAAAACTCACCTGCCTGTATCTATCTAGTAATCCCGAAAACACTGATTGCCTTGTTCAGGTGTGTTTAATTAGGGTTGGAGCTAAACTCTGCAGGACAGTGGCCCTCCAGGACCGAAGTTGCCTATCCCTGCTTTATTTTATCATCCAATGCTATGAAATGTATTCAGTCAATAAATAATAGTAAAGATATGACATGGGCAAATAAATGTAAAAGTGGTTAAATGTGAGTTCTGGATTGTTTATTTGTTTTGTTTTTTGTTTTATTACTGACATTGCAAGTCTTGAAATGAAACAAAAGTTTATTATCAACTTTTGAGAACAGTTCATTCAAATAATTAATTTAATTAGAATGTAATTTATTTTTTCACATAAAATTCTTAGTAATAAAATATTTACAGTATAATAGCATTTTCATTTTATTAAACCAGTGGTTTCAAAATACATACTTCGTAGTTCTAAGGAAACACACATATATAACACACACATATTTCTCCACACGCAAAAGATATAAAAACACACATTATATTCCCACATACACACACAATAATATAAAACAAAAATCAAACAAAAACTAACATTAGTTTTTTAGTGACAAGGATGAATGGATATCATGCAGAAATTACAATTAAATATAAAGCATATCCAGAAACACAAACTAGCATCTGTGTTATGTAACTGGTGATAATGTTTTGTTTAGTATTGAACCCATTGAATCCAAGCAGGTTTTTTCTTACCGTGACTTTGAAAGTAATGGACTTCTGTAGACCCTCAGGGGAAATCTGTAGAATTTCAGCCACCACTCGGATCTCCTGAGCGCTCACAACTGATGCCACTTCCTGAGACTCAGTCTGCCAAGATATAGAGTCAAAAAAACTTAATTCATGGCACCACTGAAAAAGAGCAACATAACACAGCAACATGAGGGAAATCCAAGTGAGCAGGATACATTAGATTGAGTTTCACTGTACCTCATATCTCTCGAAGAAGACATTTCCTAAGTGGAGGATGGAAGACAGGATCCTGAAGATACCGCTCTGGTCTTCGGCACTGAAGTGAAGTATTTCCATGGCGCTGAGGAGCCTGCGGAAGTCCTCCCCATCATTTTTGCCAACAATCTCACAGTCTCCACCCGCAACCAAAAAGAGCAGTCAAACAGCGGCGCTTTTGAATTTTTGAGGCTTTTATTGCTACAATGATCTTACTTGATTGAGGTAATAATATGTCTCTGCGTCTTGAAGGTATAAAGACTGTTTCTGCTGTGAAGGAAGGCCAGCAAGCATCTCATAAAAAATGTGATAGTTTCTTTCATCTTTGGCCTAAGAGATAAAAATGAAGGAAATTAACATTTTAGATTTCTGCAAATAATTGGTTTATTGAATGATGAACTTTTAAATGTCCATAAGAGCATTATAAAGAATACCTGAAACACAATCCTGGACTTTTCAAGTAGATACTGTGAGGTTATGGCACCACTGATTACCCCTCTGTTTGAAGCAGGAAAATCAGACAAGCATTAATATGTCATTTGCAACTTAACCCATGTACGCCAACATACAGGCCTTTTAACTAGCCTCGTGTTAATCTTGACCCTGTTGTCCTCTTTCAGTTGTAAATGCACTCCGAAGAAGTGCTTCCTCTTATGTGTATCCATAACACAGTAAAGAGACTTGATATTGATGAACTTACTCTTCCATAAATATTTCCATGTATTTCCCAAATCGACTGGAGTTATCGTTCCGTACGGTTTTGGCATTTCCAAAAGACTCTAAAAGAGGAGTTGCTTCAAGAATCTGTAAGCCATAAATACATAACTGTGTGAAGGATGTAGCAATAAACTGCTGTAATTTGTACAACACTGCAAAGTACTATCCTGTTAAACTATCTAAAATACTTAAAACAAGATCAATTTACTCAAAAGAGCAACACTGCATGAGACATGCGTTCCTAGATTATATCTTGAATGTGAGTGTATATTGTATTACTGCATTCTGGGGATATTTTTCACTTATTTTTGAGCTTGTTTATAACCTGTCAAAAAAATCTGTTCGTGCAATAAGACAAAATACACTTTTTTAAAAGAAACAATCTTTGACAAGTCTTAATATTTACTGTTTCTATAGCAAAATGTGCATATGATGACAATATGAACATTACACTTTTTGCTGTTGTGTTGCCCTTTTACTTAAATTTCTATAAATGATTCATCACCTCTGTTACAATGTTAATCCTTTTTTAATACTCTATAACATTTGCACATGTTGCATATCACAAAGTGCAACATCCCATGCAACATATAGGGTACAAACAACAGAAGGCCATACAGAAGTACAATACCTCAATCTGTATTGTTGCATAAAAGTAAAATAGAAGAAAAAGATGAGTTATAAATTGTATATGAACAGTTTTAATAGTTTTAAAAGAGTTTATAAGTGTAACTCATACCTGCTGTGTGATGTTCTGTTTGTGATGTATTGCGGCTAAGTACCGGAGCACTAGCTTTGTGGTCTCCGTTTTACCAGAGCCACTCTCCCCACTGAAAGGCAATAAGCACATTCAAACAACATGATGACTGTAACCCCCTAAATTACCAGTTTAACTACTTAATTGCACTTTAAATTGGCACAGAAAGTGGCTTGGCACGTGAGGAACCGATTTCCTTGTCTTTTGCTATGCACTTAAGTAATGAGCTAGGTGTCTGATCATCAGACACAGGTGAAATCGAATGCTTGAGTTTGACTGTCGTTCCAGCAACTCTGAACAGCCATGGGTGCATTTCACAGAGACATGATCTGCTGGTGCAATCATGGCCTAGACATCAGTAGTCTTTCCTTACAGCTGTCTCCGTCAGAGCTAGGTTTAAAGTGTTCCAGGCGATCAGCTGTGTCAAGTAGAACTGACACTGATGGATCCATCAGTGTAAAAGACTACTTGAGGTGACAGGACATAGATCAGCCCATTTGAATTCTGAAAATTTTCTTTTATTTGATCTTTCCATACCACAGTATTATGAGTTAGGTTAGTTGAACAGTGTTCACTTACATTCTGTGAAGTAATCAAATGTGTACCTAAATCCTACCTGATAATAATGCACTGGTTTTCTTTGGCATCCATCATTTTTGTGTATGAGGCATTTGCAATAGCAAATAGATGTCTGCAGACACAAATTGGAGAAGCACAATACATTAAAGAAAAAAGTACATTATAAGGAATTAGCCTTGCATTGATAAGAAATGTCATTTTATAAAAGTGGTGCAAAAAATATAAATGAATTAATTTGTTCAATTAATATTGTGAATGGATGAATGAATGAATGAATGAATGAATGAATGAATGAATGAATGAATGAACTTACGGAGGATTCTCTCCAAGCGCATGTCCTTTGTGTTGCAGAACCATATCTGTTCCATAGATGTTGAACATCTTGTATGGGTTAACAGACACCAGGATGCTTCCAATGTAAGTTTGGAAGAAAACAAAATTATTTGTTCATAATCTGTTTTGGATAACAGTTCATTAATTAATTTAATTAGAGTTTTATTCATTTTAAAGTTCACAAAATCTTTAGCAATAAACATTTTACAGTATAATACTATTTTTATTTTATTTAAAAAAACATATTTTTAGGTCTAAAGAAACACATGAATAGTACATTTATGTGTTTCTTTATAACTAAGATGCGCAAATATGCAGTGGACTTTGCAGTTTACTTACATATATCAAATTGCGTTCAAACCTTTTCTTCAAATTCAGTAACACAGCACCTTCGTGCAGCTCCCTGGAAAGAGATTTATTCTTTTCGAAAGCATTTTCTTTTAAATTTGAACACAGAATCTCAGTTATCATATATACTGTATGTGTGTGTGTGTATAGTTAAATAGCATTCATCTTATTCAGTAATTTCATACTCAAGCTGTGTCATGTCCTCAAAGCCATCCTCCTCTGCACATTCACGGTACAACATTGTGGGCAGACTTCGAATTGAGTACATCTAAAAAGCATTCAAGTAAAAGACAAATATTGTGTAAACAATGTGTAAACCAATCATGATATAAGGCCAGTATTTCTCACTATATTTCCTTACAGACATTAGTCAGGTTTGATGTCATATTGAATTTTACAAAGATTTAAATAAAGCTGTGAGGTACAGGCTTACAAGATTTATAGTCTTTGCAAGGGCATGCATGGATTTATTGAGTTTTTGTCTACTGAAAGATTTTTTGTAAAATATTTCATAAACAACTGGCATGCACAATCAATTGAACACACTGTATTTCTGTCTCTCGCAGCATTGTTTTTATTCCTGTCAAAAAATTTAATATGCTGCTACTCTGACTAAGGTCTGTTGAAATGATACCTGTATGCTTTTGTAATATAGCTGGCGTGGCAGGTGTGTTTTGGTGCACTGTGGCTATTGTTCTTGTTTTGAGTTTGCCCAGTCATTTATATTTTATGTTGATTATTTATATAAAAAAAAATATCCATCCATCTATCCATGCAGTCATCCATAGTCTATATTGTCTAATATCCACTAAATAAACAAGTCATAATATTTTTGTTTGATATTTGACATTTCCTGGCATTGTTTTTGACCCATAGTTTTAAACCTAAATTTCAGTCTTTCTAATCTAATCATTTAATCTGAAGCATCAAATCAGTCATAATATAGCATCATTCTAGTGGCACAGATATTTTTCTAGTGTATTTATTTGTAGTGTACAACAATTTCACAGGTAAAGTCTAGATAGCAACAAAAAAAAAAAAAAAAAACCTAAACAACAGTTTCTTATATAAAGCAACTATATGCCAGTTATGTTACCTTGTCATACCAGTTCCCTTGAGGTTCGCCTTCTCTATCTGGTAGCCATGCAGGTTCTGTGCTATCTGTCTCTTGGCCAGGAAACACAGGGATGACAAAATTCTCCAGTTCTTCATCCCTATACATGGACCATTTTGTGAGGTTCTGAACAGTATGATGAGGGAGGACTCTTTCAGAAGACCAGACATCATCTGGCTCATGAAGATCTAGTATTTGATTTTGAGCCCAGTGTTCACCAGACTGGCCCTGAATCTGAGGGGTCACTACTGCGTACCTTGGGTCCTCTGGAGAACGTCCCAGTGTTGACGGCAACTTGTAGGATGCTTTGCGTAAGTTAATGTTCGTCAAGGCATTTCCCAGAAAGGGTGATGTGGGAGATTCACTTTGAGCTGGTTGACCTCTTGTCACAATTGATCCATCAGGCAATCTGTAAGATGCTTTACGAAGGTTTTGGTTCTGAAGGGCACTGGACAGCATTGAAGGGGGAGCTTGCTCTTGTTTTGGATTTCTAAACAGGCCAGAGGTACTAGGTAGGCGATAGTTGGCCTTACCAACATTTTTTAGTGCACTTGACAAATTAGATGAAATTGATTTCTCTGGTTCTTGTTCAGAACTCTTAGTCAAAAGGGTTCCATCAGGAAGTCTGTAGGAAGCTTTACGAAGGTTTGAATTCAGAAGAGCACTTGAAAGAAGTGGGGAAGAAGACTGTTCTGCTGGTTGGTTTCGAGAGAAGAGAGAGCCATCAGGTAGTTTATAGGTGGCCTTACGTAGGTTAATATTCTGTAGAGCACTTCCTAGGTATGGTGAGGAATTTGTTGTGTCCGCGGCTTCATCAGTGCTAGTGGATACAAGTGTTCCATCGGGAAGCCTGTAACTTGCTTTTCGAATGTTAGGATTCTGAAGAGCATTGGATAACAGTGAGGGAGATGGAGCTGGTTGTGCTGGCTCATTTCTTGATATTATTGTACCATCTGGGAGCCTGTAAGTTGCTTTCCGGAGACTAGGGTTTTGCAAAGCATTTGACAGAACAGATGTAGTAGTCTCCTCTTTTTGGCCTCCAAAATTCCTAGATATTATTGATGTATCAGGTAGTCGAAAGGAGGCACCTTGAAGGCTTGGATTCTTTAATGCATTTGACAAAGGGGAGGAATAATCCTGTGCTTGCTGGAAAGGAGTAGGATTTTTCTGTAAAGGAGAGGAATAGGATGCATTTCTTAAGTTAGGATTCTTAAGGGCATTTGATAATACGGATGCTTGCTGTTCGGGTTGTGACATCACTGGAGCATATAAAGATGTGTTCCGCTGAAGAGGTGAGATGTATGAGGCACTGCGTAACTGAGGATTTTTTAGTGCATTGGTTAGCGCTGAAGATGATTGCAAAATGTTTTGCGGTTCCTGCTGAGTAGCTGCAGGAGAATAAGGAGATGTGCTTCTCTGCAGTGGGGAAGTGAGAGATGCATTACGTAGGTAAGGGTTTTGCAATGCATTAGAGAGCATTGGAGAAGAAATCTGACTGGTTACCTGAACCTCTTGAGGTGCCACTATAGAATGAGGAGATGCAGACATTTGTAAAGGTGAGTGGTAAGTGGCATTACGGAGAAGTGGATTTTGCAATGCATTTGTTAAGGCTGGAGAAGCGCTCTGAGATAAATTTCGGTTGATCTGCGACATTGGGGATTTAAACCTTGGAAGAGGTGAACTGAATGAAGCGGCAGCAAGATTTGGGTTCTGTAAAGCATTTGTTAGTAGAGGAGATGACCTTTGTTGAACTGTCTGGGCAAATTCAGTTATTACTTGAGGCTGAGGAGTGATACTCGAAGGAAATTGTGATCTGAGTGAGGCACGATTGATTAATTCATTATGCAGAGCATTTCTCTGTATAGAGGATGAGAGGATCGGCGATGGGGATCGTACAGACATTGGTGAACCAGCTCTCATTGAAAGTTGAGGTGATGGACATGGGGTTGGAACATGTCTCACAGAGAGTTGTGGTGAAGATACTCCAGGCTGTTTTATTGGAACCCGTTGAGGAAAAGGTGGTTGAGCATTCATTACAAGGGGATGGCTCTGGCCTCTTATTGATTGCCTGAAAGGAACAGGACTTATTGGTACTCTCACAACAGGACGCCCTCTCCCAACAGGTCTATGAAAAACTCTTTGTTGATTTGGTGTTCCAGGTAGAAAAAATCTCTTAGAGTCTTGAAACACTGCTGGTCTGGAACCTTGTCTTGCCAACATGATGGGGGAGGATCTAGCACTTTGATTCAAAGCTCCTGAACCCATGGATGCATTATGGATGGAAGATCTGAATGGAGCGACATTGTGCATTTGAGGAGTACCATGATGACCTTTTCTTTGAAAAATTGGATTGACAGGAGATGGCTTAACTGTTCCCATTGGCACTTTGTTCCCACCAAATCCTCTGAATCTACGTGTGGATGAACGAGTAGGCAGATGTTGTGGGTCATGCTGAATTCTGCCAGAAAATGCTGATGGTGATGGTGAAAGAGGTCTCTGAGGTCTAGAAGCAAAAGGAGATATTGGTCTTGGAGACAGGGGTCTTTGGATGGGAGATGTGACTCTGCGGGGTGGGTATGGAGAGCTCTCCTCTGGTGACTGTTGGCCTATTGTTGGAGACAGTGGAGGGCTCCTCCTCCGTAATGATGGTTGTGGTGAAAGAGACCTTTTCCTCATAGATCTTGATGACATCAAAGACTCCTGATTGCTTCTACCAATTGGCCTGAAACGAGATTTTATTGGAGGGGTAGGACTAGCACTTTGCCTCAGGGCTGCTCTAGGTGAAGAAGGAGGACTTCTTCTTCTCATTGAGCCTCGTGGAGACATTGGAGGACTCTCTCTTCCATTAACAAGAGGAGATGGTGCTCTAGAACCAAATGGCTTTCTCTGGGGGGTTGGAGATTTTCCCCTTAAAGAAGCTATTGGTGATGGTGCTCTTCTGGATGGTTGTGGAGAAGAAGGGGGACTAAATTTTCTCCTTTGGATAGGAGAGAACTGCCTTTGTGCATTATTATTGTATGAAGGTGGGCCAAACATTCTAGACTGCCTTGGTGAGAACCTTGGACTCATTTCCTCATACATATCAGATCTTTGGCGAGGTATAGGACTGCTTCGAGTTGAAAAATTGCTTTGTCTTAAGGAGAGCTGTGGTGAGGGGAGATGGTTAAATTGTCTCATTGTTATTGGTTGGATATTTTCATGTGGAAAATCAAATCTCTGAAACATGGGATCTGGATAGACTAAATGGGGAGAGACTGGATCACCCATAGTTGGATCGAATCTCCTTGCGGACAGAACTGGAGATGCTGGTGTTGAGAGTGGCATGGGTCCAACAGGTCCAAAAGAATGTCTACTTAGGACAGGTGACACTGGTATTGGAGACGAAAAAGGTCTTGCTTGAAGAACAGGCGAGGATGGTATTTGGAGTGATCGGGTTAAAATGGGACTACTAGGTGGTATAATTGTTGCTGGTCCTTGCTGAATTAATATAGGGGCTGGAGATAATGACCTTTGTACAGCTTCTGGTTGTTGTGGCGTATATAGAGGAAAGCTCATAGGTGAAACAAATGGCTGGTGTTCATATTGGTCTTGAATCATCTCAAGATCACTCCTGGGAATCTGAGAAACTGGACTTGAAATTTCAAGTTTTTCTTTTCCAAACAGTCGTACTTGTGGTCTTGGAAATCTGAATGAATCCTCAGTCAATATTCCCTGGGTTGGTATTTGAACATATTCATTACCGTACATTTCTGGGGGTTCTGTTGGATCCATGACGTCCTCCACCGTGTACATAAATGGCTGGTTAACAGCCATCTGAGGGTCAGTGTAAACCGCAGCGTTTTCTCCGCTGTACATGTACTGGTTTTGATTGTATGCATTTTGATAACCTGGATACATCATGTAGGCATCTGAAACACCATCATAGTGAGTATAATAATTTTGCTGATCACCATAATAGACCAACTGTTCTGGATAGTATCCATAGTCATAATATTCCACATCATTACCAAGGTAGCCAAATTCATCTTCCATTGCATAACCCATTTCATCATAGTATTCCATACCATCAACAGGGTATCCAAATTCATCGATTCTCTGGTGCCTGTAACCATAGTCCATTCTATCATCATAATAACCATAAGGGTGTCTTCCATCATACTGATACTGATCATAATAATCTTCATCAAGATACTCATCTCCATACTCATCCTCATACACTGGATCATAGTATTCGTTCTCCTCATCATAGAATCCATACTCATCTTCAGGATAATCATAATACTCCTGGTCATCTTCAAAGTAGTCATACTGATGTGGTCCTCTATAGCGCCCCTGACCATAGCTGTCATGATTTCTGCTTCTATATCGTCCCCGGGGATTATTTCTGCTATAACTGCTTTGAACATAGTCATCTTCTTCATAGCTGAACTCACCCTCATCATATTCATAACCTCCATTCTGATAGCCCTGATATCGCCCCACACTTGACCCGTCATAACGAACAGAGCGACCTAGTCGTCTAGATGCTTTGGATGAGATGAATTTGCTAGTTAGCCAGTTTGTTGCTCCTGCTATCTTCCCCAGAGCCCATCCTTTACTCTTGAATTGTGCAGCTCCAGTTTTCTTTTTACCAAAAAAGCCTTTGAATTTGCCTCCCAGTCCAGAGGTGGCTGCTGCATTTTTATTCGCCTTCCCACCAATACTGAGTAATAAGAATGTTCTGCCACTCTCCTCTTTTTTATTTTTGTCATCTTCTGTAGCTTTGGACTTTCCGAAACCTGAAAACAACTTTGATGTACTTTGTAATGCCTTTGGTGTCATACCTTTTTTCTTTTTGCTGCCAGATAGTCCCATGAAAAGCCTAGATGTGCTTTTTAGCTTTTTAGACTGTTTTGGGGCAGGCTTTGAAAAAAATGGGGATTTTCCTGTCAGACCTGTGAGAACTTTAGAAGCACCTTTTAAATGAGCTTTAGCATCATCTTTCTTTTGAACATCCTCCTGACCCTGAACAGCAAAGCCCATCATAGCTGATGAGGCCCCTTTCAGGTTTATGTCCTTCATTTTACCTAGCTGAAGTTGTGGCTTCTTCTCTTCAGGTTGGAATCCTGTCACAGCTTTAGATGCAGCCTTAATATTGGCACGCTTACCAGTTTTTGGATCAACACCTTCCTCTGCTGCCTGGCCACGCTTTGGCTTAGCTACAGCCTTTACTGCCATAGCTTTGGACGCTCCCTTCAGAGCAGCTTTTCCTTTTCCCTTTTTACCACCATCATCCTCACTTTGCACATCCTCTTCATCCACTGCTTCACTGTCCTCAACCTCACTCCTTTCCGCCTCTGAGGCCTCCTCAGACTCACTAGGAGCTTGTTTGCCCTTTCCTTTTCCTTTCTTTGGATCCTCTTTCCCCTTGCCTCCCTTACCCCCTTTCTTGTCATCTTTTGCTGCCTTTGTCTCTTCTTTTGCTTCCCCCTTTGCACCTTTCTTAGGTGCAGCTTTGTCTGCTTTCTTTGGTGGCATTTTGTCCTTCTCCAAAAATCATGCAATATATGTCACTGTGCCAAAAATGGGTGGTCAGTGACAGAAAACTCAAACTGTTATACAAATGTGTAATACAGCTTCAACATAGCGTAAATGAGTCTGAAATGCAAGTAGATCACTTACATCACAAAAAAAAAGTTATTAATTATATGTCTAATTTTGTCTTTTGAGAATAAGAAAAAGCATTTCCACTTAACACAAAAGCCAAAATGCTGATAGCTCTTTTTTCAGAACTCTACCTTACAGGTGAATTCCTCACATTTCAGAAATGTCCGACAGAGTTGTGTCCTTGGCTGTAGTGCGAATTTTGGCAAGAGATTTCCCACAGACGAAACGGGCATCCGTGAATATAAGCTTTTTCATGCCTTGGGAGAAGTACTCCAGTTATACTTTTTGTCCTCTTGAGTTTTGCAGGTAGTGTCCTTCAAGAGCTCCAGATGCATGTGTCCGAAAGTATGCGAGGGCTCCCCGTGATAGTTGCGAAGGGCACCTTAAATGTATCAACTACACTGACTTACGGTAACATTAGCTGTTTGGCTCATTCCTATATAAATAATGCATGTTGGCTGAGCTGTTACTAAACTGTGTCTGAGGACATTTCCAAATAGAACTTAAGTATGGTAATGATACTGACCGAAGAGGAATGTCTCCTCCATCACATCTGAGGTGGGTTAAATGTTTAATATTATTAGAATACCAAACAAATAAAAAGCTTGTAATTTTATATTGTTGTGCCAGACAAGTTTTGTTTTCTGTTTTTTGATTGAGCAGTGACTTGCAGAATGATATTTTGATTTAAAGTAAAATTATCAACCATCTAACAGAACTATTGGAGATGGAAATCATTTGAATGAACTGAATTGATATAACAATTTTTTTATAGTTTAGACCAAATAAAATTGAGCAAAAGTATATTATATGCACAAAATATATATATTTAGCTTGCATGTTTAGACAGACATGATATATGTTTTATGTTACACTTTATTGGCAGGATGACTTTGGAGAGTAATTAGCACTTCTAAATATATTTTTATGAGCAGGACAAAATTCAAACGAGTATCAACATACATTATTATAATGCTATCATGTGTCTGATACATATGTACCTTAATATGTCCGGTTTTAGAAAATTCAGTTTTTATCATGGACTAGAATCACAAATTTACATACTAAGCTGCATGCATGATTATTTCTCTGCTGACCACTTAATATTCCAGAGTTCATGACACTGCTAGGGATTAATTCTTAATGGCTGGACTGTATTCAGTTCACTAAGAAATAATGAAATATTAATCGGAAAAGTTCTAAATATAGAGTGACCCCATTCATTGTTAACTTCATATATTCACTATCCCATGCAATTATTGCATATGTATGTGATATTACATGTAGGTGATATTTGCGCAAAACATATTTTTTCATGATTTAATTTGGTTGTCATTTTCCTTGCTAGAAGAGATGGATATCAGTGTAATTTAAGTTGAGTAATTTTGCCTCTTACAGTGTGTCAGCTTTTCAGCGGTTACGCATTGAAACAAGTCCAAGAAGAGATTATGAGCTGCTTGTCCAATCTATTTCCAATGCACAACAGTTATGTCTATCAATGTAATAAAATGCAAAATAAAGAATCAGTATAACAAGTTGGTTTGTTTTGTTTCATTATTAAATGGCACTCCGAAAGTCAGATAATTTTTAAGGATATATACAGCAGTACTTTCATTAGGAACTAAATACATATTAATATATAAGGGTAAATATAAAGGGAAGCAAAAAAAAATATTGGTGTAGATGCATAGCTTATTGTCTCCCTGACGAGACGCAATGCATACCACAAACCCTAAATGAACCTGTTTAAATCCAAGCCTAGACCAAGTGCTGGGTAAGGTTACAATCAAGAGGTTCAGGGGAGGACTAGATTAAATTTCAGTGGTGTTATAAATGGTTAGAAGCAAGTTGTCTAAGTGACTTAATCTATGCATTGTCTCACACCAAACAAATAAATGCCAAACATCATCTTTTCCACATGAAATGTCAAATGACTGCAACGACAGCCTCTAAAATATGCCCACATCTACTTTTCAATCCACAAACCTTTTATTTGCTGTTCATATTAATGTTTAATTAATTATTGTTTGTTTTGTGGTAAGTGACTCCAGCATCACTGAAGAAAATACATTCTCGTTATTGTGTCAGTGATTTATCTAAATTAATACAATTAAGCTACACCACACAAGTGCAGTTTTGTCATGCACAAACAAACAAAGTGTTAGATTAGCGTAATGAACCTCCTCTTGCTTGGCAATGCCAGCCATCAATCAATAAATAATGAAGGGAAATCCTAAAAAGGGCATCTGGGGTCTATAGAAAAGTGGTCAAATGTCCAAGATATATTGTTAAATGGCCATATATTGAAAGAAATAATGAAAGGAATATATAAGTATATATACAAATATAAATGCTTTAAATAAAAAGTAGGGCTACTTATTTTCAATATAATCTTGTGATATTTATATAATACCATCAAATTAATCATCTCCATTTATTTATTTTATGAATATTTATAATATTTTAGTAAAGTAAATTGTAGTCCTAACTAGCATTTTACAAGAAATATACATCATAAAAGCATAATAATTTGTAAAAGTATTTTCATAATCATGCTAATAGCTGTAACACTTACCGTAAAAATTGCTTTCAAAAATTATTACATCCGAACCCTTTTCAAAAAGAGGTGCTCAAAGTTATCCATCGTAATATAATGTTCTGACATATAAGATCCATTCTCTGTGTGCTGCATTTAACTATGCTTGACTAACTCATTGTATGTTCATGTAAGGGCTGATCTATTATATGGTTCCTCGCTCTAATTGCCCTCTTTCAGATTTAAAAACTGCCCGCATACAAACAGTCATCTACTCAAAGTGCTGTGGTGGAACAAAAGCAATGGTAATCTGACTTGCGTGTTTCCTGATTTCGACAATATGCATTACATGACATAAAAGCATTATATACATCTAAGAAACCGGCAGGTATACAATTTCTGTTATTCTAGAAACAAAAGGTCTGGCTCTGTATGTAAACAAACCCCCTGACCCCTATTACAAGCTAATGGCTAACAGGCAGTGGCTGCAGAGATGTTGTTCTTGCCTCCAAGTTTCAAAGATGAAAATGCATCGTCATAGGCAGCGACCAAGTGTCCATCTACAAAAACTCATTTATTAAAGCTCCTTCTCTGTCAATATTTGTAATGTCAATAATTGTTCAATATAGTATCAGTATAATGTCAGAGAAAGAAAATGTGCAAAAACTGCAACTTTGTAAATGTTGTAAATGTGTTTGTTTTTTAATCAGAACAGATTTGGAGAAATTTAGCAATATATCACTTGCTCACCAATGGATCCTCTGCAGTGAATGGGTGCCGTCAGAATGAGATTCCAAACAGCTGATAAAAACATGACAATAATCCACAAGTAATTCACACGACTCCAGTCCATCAGATAATGTCTTGTGAAATGAAAAGTTTCATGTTTTTGTCTGGTGGTTTAGGACCAGCACATGACCAGCTTAAACCAGCTCATGACCAACTAAGGGCCTTAAACTAGCTTAAACCAGCTGCCATGCTTCAAAACATCCCTAACCAGCATATGCTGTTTTTTAACAGGGTTTCTTACAAACACAGCTTTTCACAGAACATTAATTGGTGGACTGGAGATGTGTGGATCACTTGTAGATTATTGTGATGTTTTTACCAGCTGTTTGGACTCTCATTCTGACGGCACCCATTCACTTCAGAGGATCCACTGGTGAGCAAGTGATGTAATGCTAAATTTCTCCAAATCTGTTCTAAAAAAGAAACAAACTCATCTACATCTTGGATGGTCTTAAAAGTGAGTACATTTTGAGCAAATTTTCATTTTGGGGTGAACCTAAAAGGTGCACTAAAGGTATAGTAGGTGTATCTCTGAATGAGTGTGCTTCTCCACTGACAAGCTGTTGTACCACTATATTTTGTACATTTCCCCTGACATTGCACTGGTACATCAGCAGGGGGCAGCAAAAGCTCTTTAGAGAAGACGAGAAATGAACGTCATGTGTGTCACATAATCTCTTGCTCCATGCTTTCCACTTCACGATTAAAGCAACTGTGTGGACAATATAATACACTGTAAGTTTACAGATATGATAAAATATTAGTCAGAACATAATGCTGTTTGAAAGACCTCACAAGAAACTCACAAAACGGTCTACTGCTGTTACTCCTTACATAAAGGCACACACTCCACAATTTTCACTTCCTGTGACCAAGAACTTAAAGAGAGATCGTGCAGTTTATTACTAGCCTAGTAGTAAAACACATTTGCTCAATAAAAGTTACAACATGCTAAATAAAAGCTACATTTCACAATGTCAGACTGCAATACTCAAGACATTATTTTCTATGTTCTGGTTCTAAAAACCTCAAGATAAGCAGTAAATGATTCTGAATGGAGAATTAAAAGCTGAAGCGCACGGGCTCTGAGAGCAGCCATACACACACACACCCACACACACTTCACCATATGGCCCCAGCATCAAGTGTCATGTTTACAAGCGTAGCGCATTGGCACTGCACTCGTCCTTCTTACCATTATCTTTCCATCCGAGCTCATTCAAAGCAACTCCAGCGTAGAAACGTCACTCCTCAAGTTATTCCAAAACAGTTTCTTGTCATCCTGCTCGTCATTTTAGCGCTGTGAAATGTAGGCTAATTACACAAAGGCCCATCAAGCCTGAAGTGGAACAGCCTCCCAATGGCTTGATAATTCCCCAGTCCAAACTTGTCCGTTGTGTGTGTACAGCCCGAGTGCCTCAGCATGCATATTTAATGTCGTCTATTATACTAGTTTTCTGTAATGAATAGAGTGGGCAGCTCTAGGTTTTCAGATGAATACAGAAAGCTAACAGTTCACATCATGTAAGTGTTTCTGAGTCACCTCCCATGTTTCAGCTGTGAGCTGAACTTTAATAGTGTGCTCTGCTGTAATCATATACAGAGAAAGTCCTCACCACATAACCATATTTTATCAAACAATTATGCATAAATTAAAGATTCATGCTGGGAACCCTTCATTTAAAACTCTCTCAGCAAGTTTAATATATTGGGTTTCATGTCGGTGTGAGTGAACGTGTAAATGACCCTTGGTTATGTGCAGTAAAACATCACCTCAGCTCTCCACCCGGGTCACTACTGATGAACCGTACCCTTTATGATTTAAATGATTAACTAAAACACCATAAACGAAGAAAAATAAAATAACTAACATACCTGGCGAGAACTGTAGAGTGTTTAAATTCAACAAGCTGCTGCTGCTGCTCCTTAGAGGAACATCATGTATCTTCTTGAACTATCCTCAACTAGTATGGATCCACTGGAGTGCTTGAAGTAAGAGTGAACTCTGATCTTTTTAGACTATGACATGTTGGTTTAAGAGGCTTGTAAAAAACGGCAAACCCAGGGTTGGTGGAATCCATCTGCAAACATAGTTTTGTGGCATCTTTATGATGGTTATTGCTTCTTTGTCATCTGATCCTAGTGATTTCATATACGTTCGCTGTTTCTTGTGTATCTTAAGAACGATCTAGTTATGCTTATGCTGCACAAAAGAGTCCACAAGTTTGGTTAGCACCCTATAAAATTGCAGAATATTAAATATCTAAAATATAAGGTTTCATATTTTTAAGTTCAGTTTATTAAGACAAATCCTCACTTTCGGTTAACTACAATTGAAATTTTCATTTAGTCTCAAACACTGTACATGTCCAATTTAGTTTATTAAGAAAGAGACGTTTTCCGTATTACAAACGACAAAAATAAAACAAAGATCTGAATATTATTTATTAGAATGAATTTTGCCAGGCAGATGATTTTCTTAAAGAAAATAATCACTTATTAATTGTTGATCACAGGTTTTTCCGTGACGTTCCATCAAGCAAAAAAATGTTCTGTTAGGCATGTATCAGATGTTCTGTTGATACTGTAGTGGATCTGAAGACTGGATTCTATTTCTTCACAATCTGAATGACATCCTCATGTTCCATGATGTGTGTCAGTCCTACTCGCTGAGGACTGTACTTTGTGCTCGTTCCCTGTGACCCAAAAACACAGCAGTGGTATTTAAAAGCATGGAACAAAAGCAAGAGTATATACAGTTCACTTCAGGTGAAGAAGGATCTTACCCAGACAAGTGCGTACTTGAACTGGCTAGCTAATGTCCTGTGGATTCTGTGACACTGGAAGAAATAAGAAGCACAACCATGAATCTGATTGATAGGCTAAATATATATATGATTTAGTTAGATAGCACATAAAATAGAAATACACAGGTTCAGGTATATATTTTTAGACAACACTTCAGCATTTACTGTGTATAGTTTTCTAAAATGAATATATATGAATATACATCCAGACTGTTTAAACACAGGCTGACCACTGCATAATACATTTACAAAGTACACACAAACAAAGTTGCAGACATACCACATGTTCAACTGATGCTCCTCGTCTCATGATTATAGGGTCACCGAAATCTGGGCGTTCTAAAACAATACAAATAATAATAATAATTAAAAAAAGAGAGTAAAGAATAAAAACACTAAATTCAAACATATGCAGTTTTTTATTTATTTTTCCAGTTTTTAAGACAATCTCTGAAAGGAAATTCCACAAATTAAATTAAATGAGTTAAATTTCAAATGGATTCAAATGTGAACCTTACGCCAGAACACTTTTCAACAGGATGAAAACCCCAAAAAACCCATTTGACGCCAAAGAGACATGGTTTATACTAAAAGCTCTAATAAATCATTAACAAATTAAAATACTCTAATCTTAATTAAAATGCTTTAAAAAAAAAAACAACAACAAATAATTAATTAATCAAATGTATTAATACAAAACAACAGCTTTGTCATAGAGCAGAAATCTCGTAAATGTATTAACCTATATTGTGTTGGACAACAGGAGGCCAAAAAGGTTGAGAACCACTGTTTTAGGGGGAAAGCATCTTAAATCACTATAAAAATTAAGGAGCAAAAAAAGCTTACCTCCTCTTTTCTTGGTGTATATGCAGATCAGGGCCAGGTCCTCCCATAACTGCTCCAGGAGATAATCTAGATTCAGCTTCATGCCGCAGCTGATCACTACACTGTTAGGTCTATGAGCAAGACGATCCACTTCCTCTATAGAAATCTGATCCACTTTGTTGTACACCTGTAATAAGACAGAGATTCATTATATCCTTTTAAATTTGCTGAAACTGAGAAGCTTTGCATCAGGTTGGAATATACACTCACATATAAGCAAGGCATGTACACTCTGTTGCCCACAATGACATCAATAAATTCGTCAGGAGTGCTGTCCTCTCTGAACAAAACCTCAGCGTTGAAGATTTCTGCAGTCGGGTTAAGGTTGACGTGTTGCTCATTATTAGAGACAATGAAACCGTGAATAAACAATGCCAAAGGATACTGTACTCATGAAGAATGAGCTGAACAAGCTTCTCAGAGCATTGTGTGAGGGGAACCGTTGAATTGTACGACAGGCCCCCACCTTTTTTAGGCTGAAAAACAGATATTTCACAAGTAAGGAATACATTTCTTTCAAAAACACCATAAAATCAACTTAAAATTAACTGTTTAGTGGACCTTGTCAACTTCTCAGTTATTTTTGTCGACAAAAATGTTATATTGAAGTGAGCAAAATGGATTCAAATTAATAAATGACACTTAAAATATGAACTTAAAAGACATTTTAGTTTATAGACAAACTCTGACATTAAAAAAAAAAAAACCTGAAACACTGACCTTGAAATAGATATTTGGTTTGGGGCGGTTGAGTCTGATGCCAACAGATTCAAGTTCTTTTTCCAGAAGTTCCCTAAAAAACCAAACAAGAATCGTCAAACAAACAGAGCAAGAGTGCAAACAGTGCAAACATTCTCCACTGCTCCAACTCACCTCTGAACATCTCCTTTAGTCGCATCCAACATCATGATGACCACATCTGCAGTTCTGGCCACAGCGATGACCTGTCTACCTCTGCCCTTACCTTTACAACAAACACACAGAACAAGGACACATTTAATATGCCACAATACACATAACAATGTACATTACTCTTTAAAACACAAATGCACACACCTTGTGCAGCCCCCTCAATGATACCAGGCAAATCCAGCAGCTGTATGTTGGCACCTTTGTACTAGAATTGAATTTTTAACAATGAAACCAATATCATGTTGGTTAATGTAACAACAACATTTATAACATATACACAAAAACAGAGAGAAAAGAAAAATGTTTTGGAATAGATAATACCGTAATGACACCAGGAATGCAGGTCAGGGTGGTGAATTCATACGACGCAGCTTCACTTTCTGTTGATGTCATTAAACTGAGAAATGTAGACTACAAAAACAACATAAATTAGAGCATGTCTCTTTTTTAGTGCAAAAAATATAGTACTGACATAATAATAGAAAATGTTTGCGGATATTACACAAAATTTAACAACAGTACACACATTGTCAACAGAATAAAGAGAGAAATAAGAGCTAATAATTTGCATAAGACAGAAAAATACCAATAAGAGGAGGGAGAAAGAAAAAAACCATGAAAGCAAGACCTGTATTTATACAGAAATTAAAGTAGGCCTATATAAACTGAAGGCATTCAAGTCATTCTGTTTCCTTTCTTGTTTACTGAAGATGTAATGGTGTAAAAACCCTTTTTAAATTCTTTCAAAAGAAGAAGACGAAGAAGAAAAATTTGGTTTGCTGCTGATGAACTTAAATTTGTGGATATAATATATGCAAAGAAGCTAAATCTATAACTCAGCTATCATTGTCTTCAGTAAAGTCACGTGCATAGTGTCCTAAAATAATGTCTTTAAAACTTAAAAGTTCTATCTTGCAGGATATTATCATTTATTAATGTGACAATACTTTTCCAATGTTGTTCAGTAGTACAGTGACAGGGCAAAATACATTAGTTTGAAAGGTACTTCTTTTACTTTACTAGTGAAAAAATATTCCTGTACCAAATTTTTTCCAGATTAGATTTTAGATAAAAGCATGTTGCGCAGATGTTGTAATTTTTACCTTGCCAACTGAGGGGAACCCGATCAGAGCCACTCTGGCATCCCCAGACTTCATAACATCAAAGCCTTCCCCTTTGGCTCCAGCTGACTTCGAGGGCTCCAGAAGCTGGGCTCTGTACTTGGCTAGCTTGGCCTTTAATAAACCCAGATGGTACTCAGTTGCTGCAAAACAAGTTTGGAAGCACTCAGGATTTAATTGGTTAGGAGTAAACACATATAAACCAACAAAAAAGGCACTTGACGGGACATTTAAAGAAAAATCTCGGCTTACCTTTATTCTTCTGTGTTCGAGAGATCTCTCTCTCTATCTCTGCTATCTTCTCCAGAATCCCCATTTTCACTCAGGTGTGATATATTGCTTGTGTGAAGCCTGTGAACATCAGAGAAGTGTGACATGAAGCATGTCAGTCGCACTGTACAGAGCATCTGCTCTCTGGCTACGTTGGCAGTAGTAGGCTAAGCTAGCAGACACTTCTATCAAACTTAACAAACACTATTGCAGATTGAGCTGTATTATGCCAAACGGCTACTTATATAACTGCCACTCTTCAGAAAGTATTAGATACTGTCATTCGTGCATATATAGAAGTGAATGTTTTGATAATTACAGTTTTAAGCGGCACGAACTCTGCGGCATGGACTGCTGGTGACGTCACCCCCCCGCTGGCTGACAGTGCTGCGGAGAAAATGCTCCGATGTGAAAACAATTCTTTAATATTTAATTCCTGAGCATATATTTTAATATAGTACTTAAATTTAGTGTACGATGCCAGTTATAATATGTTTACCCGTTGTTGACATACTGTGGATAATTGACATGCGCTACAACAAACGTTCCTATGATACATATAACAGCGGATGGATTTCAATTATGACTCATTTCTACGAATCGATTCAATCGAACAGTCGTTTCAAAGAATCGTTTTAATTATTCTTTTACCTCAGCCCATAATTTACGTCGTCATTTTATCCATTGGTCGTTCTAATAAAGCCACGTGAAGGCAAATGTCGCTGTTTATGAATAATTCAGATCAGATGTGTGAATCGCTTAAGTTAGCACGCTCAATCAGAAGATCCGGCTCAACATAACGATTCATTCACCTCGGAAATACACAGGGTTGCCAAGTCCCTGGTTTTACAACAAAACATGGAGATCTCAAACTGCTTGTATTAAAATATTTATGTAGATGATGCAGAGTGGCATCAGAAAAAGATCTCAAAACTGTAAATAGTTATAAATAGTTTTAAATATAAAATAATGGGCAAGGCTTAAAAACACGTTCAAATGATAAGCTTTTGTGACGGTGCGCAGCAGTGGCCTGTAGACTGTCCTGAGCGTCTTTTTGGAGAAGGGTCTGGCTGCAGACTTGCACTTGCATTCTCAGACTTGCATTCTCAGACACTTGCGCTTCCGCTAGTGACATCCGTCTTTTTTATTTTGTTCTATTTATTGATTACTTTTTGTTTGAATCTCTCATCATTTTACAACAGTAGCCAGGTGATGAAGACAAGAAAAAAGAAACAAAATTACGAAGTCACTTGCACTCTCTCAGCTACCTGCGACGTCACTTGCAATCCACACAAATCGTATGTGTTGCCAATGGAGACAAGACGCTGTGGTGATTAAACGATTAAAACTAAATTAGTAACATCACATACAGGGGTCCTGCAAGAAAAAAAAAAAAAAAAAAAACCGCAAATCCGCGGCCACAGAACAGCAGAATATGAACGCAATGCACAAAGTCTCTCGTTAAGCGTTTCATTTCCTCCCGTAGAAAAACATTATAAATAAAACACATAGCTTAATGGACAAAGACAAAGAAATAAAAGAGCTGTAGACAGTTATTCTATATGGAAAAACGCTTAACGCGAAACTTTGCATGCTGCATTTATTCTGGGCTCACCTGGTTGCCTGTACATATTGTTTATGTATATTTTAATAATGAAAAGGAGCATATTGAGTTTCTTCTTTATCTTCTTAGTCTATTATTATGCCACATTATGCCATGTTTTGCGCCTGTTTTGCCATGTTTTGTACATTATTCGTTATATTAATAAACTATATTGAATTTGATATTTGAATAGCATCTTAATACATTAAGCCATATTAAGTGTTTATGTTTTCTACGGGAGGAAAACGCTTAATGAGAGACTTTGCGCATTGCATTCATATTCTGCTGTTCTGTGGCCGCGGATTTGCGGGCCTTTTTTTTTCTTGCAGGACCCCTGTATGTGATGTTACTAATTTAGTTTTAATCGTTTAATCACCACAGCGTCTTGTCTCCATTGGCAACATGCACGATTTGTGTCGACTGCAAGTGACGTCGCAGGTAGCTGAGAGTGCAAGTGGCGATTGCAAGTGACTTCGTAATTTAGTTTCTTTTTTCTTGTCTTCACCACCTGGCTGCTGTTGTAAAATGTTGAGAGATTCAAACAAAAAATAAATAGAACAAAATATAAAATAAAGACTGCAAGTAATGTCACTACCGGAAGTGCAAGTGTCTGAGAGTGCAAGTCTGAGAGTGCAAGTCTGAGAATGCAAGTCTGAGAGTGCAAGTGCAAGTCTGCAGCCAGACCCTTTTGTCTTTTTAGGCTGGCCTCAGCCATACAGGTAGGGAACCAGCAATAGACCTAACAATTGTTTCAAATACGTTGGGTGGAATTATAAATTGAGGTTTTAAAGAATTGTACAATTGGGAGTGATCATTTTCCTATAATTAGTTCTATTGTAAATAATGAGTTAAGGAATCATGGAAATTTATGAAAATGGAAGTATGAGAAAGCTGATTGGGAAAACATCAAAATAATGTGTGAGGAAGGATTGAAATTGATAAGGATGAATGAAGGTATAGGAATTGAAAGGATATATACAGAGTTAGTGTCAGCAATTCATAATGGTGCAAGTGAATGCATTCCAAAAAGTACAGGAAAGAGAGTGGAAATTTTTTTTTCCAGTGGAATGAGAAGTGTGCAGTAGCAGTTAGAAGGAAAAGGAAGGAATTCAGAATGCTGAAGAGGACTCACTTCTGGCAAAACATGATAATATTTGAAAAAAAAAACTAAACATAAATAAATCACAATGAATAAAAAAAAAATAAAATGGGGATAAACAAAACACTAATATGCTCGGATTCAAGGTTAGTCTTATTATGTCTGGATGCTCAGCAGTCTGAAACACAATATTGTCTTGGAGATCCTTAAGTTGTTATGTTGCAGCATACAAATAAGATGATTAGTTCAGGTCTTGTGGGTTCCGGCACATACAGGAATGGCAGGGAGTGAGGAAGCGGACCAATTAGCAAAACAAGTAATGGCAAAGGAAAATATAGATATGCAAATTCAGTATATTAAAGCTGAACTTAAGTCAATAATTAAAAAGGGGATAAATAAAATTTAGCAAATTTATTGGGATAATGAGCAAAAGGGCAGGTATCTATATTCAATACAACCAGTGGTAGGTAGGAATTCAAGAGGGAGAAGAAAGAATAATTTTGTTCTTTCAAGACTAAGTTCGGGACATACAGGACTTAATTCAATATTGCAAATAATAGGAAAACATCCAACAGGAATGTGTGACTGGTGCGGAGTCAGAGAAACAGCAGAACATGTACTTATTCAGTGTGATAGATATACGGAGGAAAGAAGTAAACTAATCGATGACCTCCTGAAGAACGGTGAGCTGCAATTAACATTAAAAGAGATTTTGAATCCAGAAGGAGGCGATATCTGTTAATTAAATTTCTGAAAATAACTCAGTTAATTCATAGAATATAAATCATTATTATTATTATTATTGTTGCTCTTCGTCTTCTCTGGGCTGGAGGGACATGTGCTGTAGCTGGAGGAGCTGAACACTGGAAAGCTCGAGTGCTGGTAGGTCTGTTCTGGGGAAAAGAGGATTCAAGTCTCTGATCCATTGCCTCAGTAGATGGCGGTAATGCTCAATTTGTGACTGCGATCAGTTAATAAAAACGAGTAAGAAGAAGAAGTTTGTTTCAGGCTTGTTTTGATAATGCTGGATTATTTTTAGCGGGGATCTGGCAACCTTTGTAGTACATAACACGTCGTGCGATTTTAAACATGGCAACTTCTGCCGGGTCGCGGTCCTCAACGCGTAACACCGTGGGTATGGAGGGCTTCCCGTTCCCCGTGGCTGGCAGACCGCCCGAGGAAAGCACGAGTAAGGATCAGACCACTACCGGAGAGCCGAAGAAGAAACCGTGCCGAGCTTGTACGGATTTTAAATCATGGATGAAGCTGCAGAAACAGACGTCCTCCGCTTCAGTGCAGGTGAACAGATCTGACAGTCCAACTATCATTTTAAATCTACCACATCCCAGAGTCAGGAGAAGTCAAATATCTGTGATAACACAATTAGACTGAATAAAATAAACAGCGTTGCTGAACTTGCTTTGAAAAAGTGTATCTGCAAAAGTTTGGATTTTTTGACATTTCAAAATTGTTCTATAGTTTTTCTGTAGTTAGTTACTGTGGTTTATATATATATATATATATATATATATATATATATATATATATATATATATATATATATATATATATATATATATATAAAAATGCCATAGTTTGTTACAGTGGTTCTCAACCAGGGTCCACAGCATACTTTCAAGGGGGCCTCAGGATGACTTTAAATTAATTACCTTAATACATAATTAATAATTATAATAAAATATAAATAGAATAATAAAATAACTAA
The DNA here is from genome assembly GCF_018340385.1 of Cyprinus carpio. NCBI lineage: Eukaryota > Metazoa > Chordata > Actinopteri > Cypriniformes > Cyprinidae > Cyprinus > Cyprinus carpio. The sequence goes on along the minus strand of NC_056599.1, from coordinate 20,223,750 downwards.
GCTTTTATATAAATTCTTATATATATAAGTGCTGAACAAATACAAAATCAAGATGAAAACTGAAAACATATTTCTTTATTGTTTTCATTTAGGGATGTACACACATCACAGAATCAATTGTGGTTAATTAATATCAATCAGTGCTCCTAATTTCTGTTAAGAAAAATAGTTTGCAGAATTTGTTTAAAAACAGAGATGCTAATCATGTTTAAAAACAGAAATGCTAATCATGGTTATGGTTACTTTTCAAGAGCTATAGCTCCGCTGCCAGAGCATTGCATCAGCCCAGAGTCATAGGTTTGATTCTTAGGAAACACATAGTCTGATTTAAATGTATACCTTATGCATAGATATAAGTGTGTAAATGTAAATGTCTCTTACACAATAATGTTGTGCTTAGACAGTAAACAGTCATGAGATATTTTGAACAGGAGAGCAGGGCGGTGGAGGAATGCCCTCTGGACAGAGAGGAACTGGGCAGGAGCTCATGGTCTTTTCTTCACACTATGGCTGCATATTATCCAGACGCACCGACCACAGAACAACAGGGGGAGATGACACAGTTCATCAACCTCTTCTCAAAGGTTTTCCCATGTGATGAATGTGCAGAGGACCTGAGATCAAGGTTGTCATCATTTATTGTAGAGGTTTTTATATTTGTCCTTTAGCATTTCCGCAGAAGCGTTGCAGAGTTAACATTTGTGTTTGGTTGCATATGTTTCAATGATCTTGTCTCTTATCAGATTGAAAACAAATCAACCAGACACTAGCAATCGGCACAACCTCTCACAGTGGATGTGTCGCCTCCATAATGACATCAACATCCGATTGGGCAAGCCAGAGTTTGACTGCAGCAAGGTGGATGAGCGATGGCGAGATGGCTGGAAAGATGGATCTTGTGACTGAAAACCTCCACCACAATCATGAACATGAGCAATAAGCAGCCGCACACTGATTCTGTGGACCTGTCCTTTTCGTTGCAAGTGCCATTCAGGAGTCATGCATAAACATGATACATGTTGACTTTGCACTAATTGATAGAGTGATTTATTCACATGTATAGTTTTCTGTATTGTGCTTTTGATCAAAAGCATTGCTGTCTACAAGAGTATGGCCCATATTATTTTGTAATTATTGAGCTCTCAGTGGATGTGAACAGCCCAGAGGCAACTGGATGAGCTTTATAAAAATCTGTGCGACAGCTGGAAACAAAAAAGCTTTGTTTAGAGCAGTGGTTCTCAGTATTTCTAACTTCAAGATCCCTTAATTTAAAACCATAACTGAATATTCCCCCAGATATTTCTGCTAGAATGAGATAGCTGCTCATTTAAAAACATGTTATTGACAGAAACGTGGAGTGGCAATTAAAGGAATAGTTAAAGAATGAAAGATTGCTGAAAATTCATTTACCATCATGCTATCCAAAATGTAGATGAGTTTGTTTCTTAATTAAAAAAGATTTAGAGAAATTCAGCTTTAAATCGGTTGCTCACCAGTGGATCCTCTGCAGTGAATGGGTGCCGTCAGAATAAGAGTCCAAACAGCTGATTAAAAACACCACAATAATCCACACCACTCCAGAATTAAAATCAATTTCACTAAAAATAAAAATGTTTGTAATAAAGACGTCCATGTCAAACTGGAAAAAATAGTCCTCTCTCTATAATATTACTTGTTTCCAGTGAAGAGTAATGTTGTTTGTGTTATTTTATATCATTTTAAGCCATATTGTGGTCTCCATGAAAGTGTGCTATGTGGTTTCCTAGTTGAATACCAACGGTTTAGAGGTCTTGATAAATTATCCAAATTCAAAAAGGGCTAAGAACATGATTTTGGTCATATTCAGTTGCATCAAGAAAACATTTGCATGCTTATGTGGCAAGGATAGGCTATAGTATTATGTCCCGATTGCTATAGCTTAGTCACATTGCTTTCCTTATCATGAAAAATTAATTTTAGCTATGCATTATCATTTGTGTTAAGACTATGATGAGAATGATAAAGCCAGACTGCACGATTGTTTAGGAATTACACTCATTCATTTGAAGTATGTTGTGATCGTCACAACAATGTCGTTCCAAACCTGAACTAAAGCCTGTTTGTCGTTTGGACCCTAATGTTCTTCAACACTTTCTTTTGTGTCCCCACTGACTTTAATTATAAGCAGTTTATAAATATCTTAATCTTGTTTCATACTGAAGAAATAATGTCATATAGATTTTGGCTAACTATCTTTTTAATGTGATATTGTTTTGGTTATGGAACTGACTAAATATTCTGCATGCTTCCCCAAAATGCTCCATAAGCTGAAGTCCTACTGTATGAAGTTAGCGCTCTCCCAGCTGAGGACGAGATGTCGTCGGTAGATGTTGCTGTTGAGACAATGTAATACACAGAATCACAGAGAGATTGCGCACGCCTCGACAGGCGGTGTGTGTGTGTGTGTGTGTGTGTGTGTGTGTGTGTGTGCCTACCTCGACCCACAGCCCAGAGCCTGAATAACAGTAGAAGGAAAATGGACGGAGTGGGTTCATTTGGTGCTGGGAGAGCCGGGGCTGCGTTCGACCCTGTTGCCTTTCTCCAACAGCCGCAGACCATCCTTAGAATATTATCATGGGTAAGACGTTTATTTACCTACAAATAATCATATCTGTCCTAGAAGAGACAAGTGCGGTCTGTGAGAATAACCCAGAACGTATTATAATCATAACATTTTCATCACGCGCTCATTTAATAATTAAATTATGTCACTGGGAAATATGACGCTCGTGTAGATATGCGTTTATGTGTAAAATTATTTTAAAATATTGACGTATTGAAGTCATGAAGCGTTTTTGCCTCTGGTGACGATCACTCATGTGATTTCTTTTAGAATGATAACGTAAAAGCATGTATATAAACATACGCGCTCATTCCTGAATCTTTTTGTTGTTTGGTTTATTATGGCATTACCATTACCATACCATTATAGCGTGTTATTATGTATTATTTTTATCCACGGGTCTATCACTAGGCGTGACTTCGAAACAAGAGATAATAGGCTGTTTTCAATATGAGGCTAGTTACCTATATTAAAGCAAAACGAGTTAATCTAATGTCATGGATGAACGTTTCTCTATTATGCAATAATTCTGAACATCATTTTGAACATCATTATAGTGTGTCTCAAAGCATAGTCCGCCGCCTCATTTTGAGCATCGCGTGTGGTTGAGCATCATTCTGTATGTCGCTCAGAAGTGCTGTCTAGTTAGGCAGCTCACTAGTGTTTTGAGCCGCAGCCACAGTCTGCTTCTGGCCGGCTCCTCGATCCTGATTGGTTGATGCGTTACTATACGCGCATGTACTGTTACTTCCATTTGATGTTGTTTGCGTCAGACAAACACATCAGGTGGAGCATAGCTCTGTGCAATACAGTTCTCTTTCAGAAGTCAAAGGCTTTTGTTTCTTGTAAAATTAGGCATCAAAATCTTCTCAAAAATACAATACAAAAATATTTATTCATTCAGTAATCAGTAGGCCTAATGTAAAAGTATCAGTACATTAAAAGTACATATAAGTACCTTTTGAAAAGGTACAGCCCCAATGACATCTTGTACCTTTTTTCTGAGTGTACAGAACAATATTTGGAAAAAATGTTGATTTAGAAGAGTTGTTGTCTATTTAGAATACATTATGTTTATTGAACAGCATTGTTTTGGTCATACAGCGGATCTTGTGTCTGTGTAAGTTCATATTTCTCTTTCATTTTGTAATTGAAATATTTATTTCACCAAAAAATAGATAGATAGATTTTACTGGATAGATGCTTTGGTCACTTCATGTCAACTGCCTAAACATAGAATAATAGGAATTATTGTAATGTCATTTATAATGGTTTTAACAGTGTTAGCATTAAAAAAGGGCATCAATAAAACTGGTGTAACTTTTTCCCTTGCAGATCTTCTCAATGGTAGTGTTCGGATCCATAATAAATGAAGGCTACGTCAACCATGGCAGTCAGAGGCTCTATTGCGTTTTCAACAAGAACAACAATGCCTGCAACTATGGAACCACCATTGGGCTCATAGCATTTCTAGCATGCATTTTCTTCATTATCCTTGACATGAAGTTCCAACAAATCAGCAGTATTAAAGACAGGAAGAAGGCAGTGATGCTGGACATTGGGTTTTCAGGTAAACAATGTGAGCGTGCCAAAACAGACTGAGACTCTCTCTGTGACTGCTATTTTTAAGCTGTGAGTTGTTCAAGGGGTCTGGCGATGATTCATGATCTCCACAGAACTGAGCAGCACTGTATTGCCTTAAGATGTTTTTTGTATTCATTCATGTAAACAACATGGGGGGGAGGCAGTATAGTAAACTTTATTAAAATTATTGCTGTAATATATTCTTATTGTTTTGTTTTGTGCATGATTACAGGCTTCTGGGCGTTTTTGTGGTTTGTTTGTTTCTGCTTCTTGGCCAACCAGTGGCAGCGCACCACCCCAGATGAGCTGCCCTTAAACCAGGGAGCGGATGCTGCAAGAGCTGCCATTACCTTCTCCTTCTTCTCCATCTTCACCTGGGTAAATGAGCATAACTATCTCTACACAGAAATGAAAACACATTGTATTGTCACCTTGTGAAAGCTGAAACGGCAGGTTATGCAGAACAGTGCATTTCAGTTGTTATATCATGACCTATCTCAGTGACATTAGCTTGCTCTACATACTGGTTTCAGCCCTCAGGGGACGTGGGAACATATAATAGAATTACTTCCTTTTCCCTTGCCGTCGTGGATGAGGATGAGAATAGTATTTGGTGGCGTGCCCCGATGTGAACAGTTACTGAACAAGAGTGAAATGTATGACTTGTCTTGATCTTTAGCAATTGTTACATCATTGATTCATGTTTAGAAATACACACAAGCACTACCATTTTTTAAATCATTTATTAATTTGTAATGTCTTTGTGTAAACCATGATACGCTACCATTTAAAGGGTTTGGGGTAAGATTAAAAAAAAAAAAAGATTTGTATATTTTGACATTTATTCAGCAAGGACCCATTAAATTGATCAAATGTGATAGTAAAGACATTTATAATGCTACAAAAGATTTCTATTTCAAATAAATGCTGTTCATTTAAGCTTTCTGTACATCAAAGAATGCTAAAAAAAAGTAGCACAGCTGTTTTTAACACTTATAATAATAATAATAATAATAATAATAAATGTTTCTCGTGCAGCAAATCAGAATATGAGAATGATTTCTGAAGGATCACGTGACACTGAAGACTGGAGTAATGATGCTCAGAATTCAGCTTTTCATCACAGGAATAAATTTTATTTTAATATTAAAACTAAGCTAAAAAATTAAGGTATTTTAAGTTGTACTAATAGAACAGCATTTATTTGAAATAAAAATATTTTGCAACATTATAGAAGTCTTCACTGTCACATTTGATCAATTTAATTCTTGAGTTCTTGTTGAATAGAAGTTTTCATTTTTCTTTTTAAATTTCTTCCAAACCGCATAAATTTGAATGATAGATACTCAACTCATATTTTCGTCAAAAAGACCTTCAAATTATATAATGTTTTGAATGTTTTGTGATGTTTCCACATGTTTGCTAAGGATACAATTTTAGCCATATGACAAAACTACAAAACTAAATGCCAAGTACTAGAATTATCTGGCACCAATAAGACTGCAGTGCCTTCAGGTTAAAAAACAAACAAACTCTGGTTTCTTCAGTACAAGTGGTCGGTGTTGAGAGTAGTTATTTTTAATGAGAGTTCGATACTAATTTTTGTATCCTCTCTGTATCTCAGGCTGGTTTGACCGTGAGAGCGGTGCAGAAGTACATGCTAGGGACCGACATGAGTCTTTTCACCACAGAGCACGTGGACGGCAACCCGCCCGTCCAGCCCTACCCCACCGTCACAAGCACCGAGCCCAATGACACTTACCAGAGCCCACCCTTCACCGAAAACCTGGACTCCAACGCCCCAACCTACCAGGTGCCAATTTACTGAAACGGTGCCTAGCAGAAGTCCACTGTCGGAGTCAGTGTGGATGGCTGGCACTGGTCTTCAAACTGAAGTGGTGTGACTATATTCATAGGTAGTACCGTTCTGTGAACTTCTGTACAAGAATATGTTGACTGTGATTTCACTTTCGTTCAGAATATTACGTGTTAATTTATCAGCTGGAATGAAACTGTTTGAGGGTTATCAGTGTTGTTTATAAATGAAAAAGGTTATGTTGCATGTGTTATATTTAGAGAGCTATGAAGTGCCATGCATCACTAACAATACCTTATATATTAAGTTTCCATAATGCTGTCGGGTACTGTATATAAAGTGCAATATCTGAAACATGGAATCACCAAAACATGTTTGACACATTTAAATGTTCTCCAACTAAAAGCTTCCGAGAGGTGGTCTTCCTGAAAGAGGGTAAGTAGATAAGTAAGTAGAGGGTAAGTTCGGCTGTAGATAAGGGTGTCTTATGTATCAAAAGTTTGTTGACTCAGTGTTTGATTTAGTGAAGCCACTAAACGTGTTACGACATAGAGTCAGATTTTATTTTGGAAGGAGCTTTGTAGCTTACAGTGCGTGAATACTTTTGACCATATCAGAATATAAAAATTAAATGAATACCACTAAAAAGATTTTAAACAAATGTTTTGTTTTTTTTTGTTGTTTTTTATCAGAGCCACAATCAGTTGGTATTTTAAAATCAAGGTTATACAAACACAAACTGCCTTTTAATATAAATGGTTTATGAATATAGTTACAAACTCGGACAATGACACCACTTGCTATGTTTTCAATATTAGAAATTGCTAGTAAGTACAATGTGTCATTTTTAAAAGAAACAAATGCTTTTATTTAGCAAGGAGACATTCAGTTGATCAAAAGTGACAGTAAAGATATCGGTAATGTTACAAAAGATTTTTATTTCAAATCAGCGCTATTCTTTTGAACTTTCTATTCATCAAAGAATCCTGAAGACTGGAGTAATGATGCTTTGCATCACAAGAATAAATTACATTTTACATTACATTAAAATAGAAAGCAGTTATTTTAAATCCTAATAATATTTCATAACATTACTGTTTTTAGTGTATTTTTTTATCAAATAAATTCAGCCTTGGGGAGCAGAAGAGACTTAAGAAACCTTACCAACCTCAAGCTTTTAAACAGCAGTGCATATGCCAGTGGTTTGCAAAGTAATTTGTTTGGGACACCCTTCAGATATTCATCAGTTGGCTGTTGGTGTTTGGTGACCATCATCAGTGCTTTGTCTGATATGTGGTAGATTTGGTCATGTTTTTGTGTTCAGAGATAGGGCAGCATACACTAATGATAGTGATTGTACAGTACTTCAATACATGTAAATGGAGTATGTTTGTGAAAGTGGTCAGGGTCTTGTGTTTCCTGTACTTAACTCTGCACTCCTGTTAAAATGCTTCATGGACCAATATTACGGGACAGTTTCGGAGTGATTCACTGAGGTATGTTTTGCTGGATCAGAATTTGCACCTCTAAAAAGTATTATAGATGATGAAGAGATGTGAAAATAAAAGCCTTATTTAGTTTTTGTATTTGTACCCCATTGAAGAACAAAGTGCAAAATTTGCATCAGTAAAAATGCCTTGACCTTTTCCATGACTCTTTTTAAATACATATTCCATACTGTATCTGCAGGCAATATATCCCATCTTGTGATTGAAAGATGTACACAAAAGATTTGTCGTTGTCAGTCAGAATGTCTTCAGACTGCAGTTGCCAGACATTATGAAAATAAAGACCTGTTTTTCATGAGTGGATCACCTGTAATGTGCTCTTTGAATGACTCTCACACCATTAAGAGATCTTTCTGTTCTGAAAGCCAGACGCTGTAATATTTTGAACTTACTACATTAGAAATAGTTCACACAAAAACATTTGCTGAAAACTAACCAAGATAGAGTTTGTTTCTTCATCAGAACAGATTTGGAGAAATTTCATTTATTACATCACTTGCTCACAAATGGATCTTTTGCAGTGAATGGGTGCCGTCAGAATGAGAGTCCAAACAGCTGATAAAAACATCACAATCCACAAATAATTCACACGACTCCAGTCATGAATTAATGACGTGTGAATCAAAAAGCTACATGTTTAAAGATGTTTTTAACTTCAAACGGCTGCTTTCAGCTAAAATAAAATAAAAAAAAGTCTTCTCAATCTGAATCAGGAGAAATATGCATGCTCAAATGGTCCAAAAAAGTTCTAAACAAACATGTTGGTGACTGATATGAGAGGACGAAGATAGACTAAACAGAGATAGACTTTTTCACAGGAAGAAAAGTGATTCTGGATTATGTACTCATTATGTTGGCCAGAAACAATGGTTTAAAGTTAAAACACTTTAATGATGGATCTGCTTATTAAAAACACAGCTTTTCACTATAAAAGATGTTAACTGATGGACTTGAGTTGTGTGGATTTCTTGTTGATTGTGATGTTTTTATTATCAGTTTGGACTCTCATTCTGACGGCACCCATTCACTGCAGAGTATCCATTGGTGAGCAAGTGATGTAATGTTAAATTTCTCTAAATCTCCTACAAAAAAAAAAAAAAACAACAACATCTATGACCTCCTGGTAAAAAAAATAAACATCAAACATATATTTATTTTAGGAACAATTCCTTTAATTTAATCAAATCAAATAGTTCATTGTACAGATATATCCCAAAGTTTAATAAGTCTTAACATCTTTAAAAAGAAAACTTTGAGCATGTGAAAAGTAATATACCTTAAGATCCAATCTAACAATCAAAACATATGTCAAATAAGACAGATGTAGCTCACTCAGAAATGACCCTCTAAGCCTCCTATTGTTCAAACCTGTATGAATTTCTTTCTCCTGTGGAACAAAAGGAGATGTTTGACAGAAAGTCTCTCTTTCACTTTTACTGAATGGAGAAATGAAAGTAAATGTTCAATAACGTCCTCAGTCCCTAACAGCCTAATATCTCCTTTTGCATCCCATGTAATAACAGGCTTCTTAAAATGACAGAATTTTCATTTTCGTGTGAACGATTCCTCTGAATAACTCTGTAGTTAACATTTTCGAGTATGTTGCACAAAACAAACAGATGAAATACACAAACTGGAATAACTTAATCTAAAGGTTGATAATGTTTGACCAGCATTTATTCTGCAGATATGTCCTGACACATCGCAAGGCTGTGGCACAAACAGCACTTCCTGAAAGAGAGATGAGAAAAGGAGGACGTACTGAAGTCTGTGGGGGTGTGAAGAAATATTTAAGAGGCACAAGCACTATGGTATTTAACAAAAATCTAAGAATATTACCCAACTGTACCAATTTGGTATTTTATACAAAACATTCCGTAGTCTGTTCCCATCTGACAACCTTTCATAATGTCCCTCTGGTTTTTCCTGTATATTTTAAGGCAGGTGAAATGTCCTCACACTGATTTAATCGTGTAAAGACAATCACATGTGGCCTAAAGAGTGTTGAGCCGTGCATTTTGTTCCCTGGCTTGATTGTTTAATTGCAAATTATTTACACAAACAATCATTCAAAAATGTAAATTTGTCAAAAGTCAGTAGACAGATCACTGTAGCTTACTGTAAGAAATGTTATATATTACCCATTTTATTTTTCTGCACTGTAGAGTTTGTAAACAGAAATGAGAAATTAATAAACTTCAATCCAACGGAAGGAGCATTCTGAAATAAATAGGTTATCTTTCAAAGGCAGCCAACCTTACAATTTATAAACAAAAAAAACACCATGCTAACAGCACTGGAAAACCTGATGAAAAGATGAACTGGAGGAGTAATAAATGAATCAACATTAGAACTCGACTTTCAAGTAGATTAAACCTGTTTCTCTTCAAAACAGTAACAGTTCCACTTGCTTTTTTTAGGGTTGATCTTTCCCCTTTGAATAAAAGGTGTCAACAAAACTATCAGAATCTGAACAATCAGAGTAAACATTATCACAAGCATCTCAGCTTTATCCTGGTGCAGCACCAGGTCCTGTGTCACAGAGAGCCGTGGATGTGCGTCTGCTAGCAGCTAGCTGATGATCTTGCTTATGGCCTGTAAAGAGGGGAAGTCATCATCGCCGATGTGTAGGGTTTTATGGGTGTTGAAGTCTTTCAGAGCCAGCACCTGCTTACAGGTGGGACACACTTGGCAGTCCAGCTCCAGGCTGTTGCTGGAGGTGCCTGTCTGCCAGGCTTTCTTTTTGTTTTTTTTGGGCTTGGAACCCTGCTGCTGTTTCTCAAGAGCCTTAAAGTCTCCATGGGCAGTGAGAAGCTCCTGTTGCTTGCAAGTGTCTGGTAGGAGAACCAGCAGCTCATTGAAGACCCTGTTGAAATTCTCTCCTAGCAGCTCCTGGCAGCTCTTGTAGTACTGGACAGCAGGTATTATACCCTGCTCAAGAGGAAAATCAGAGATCAATGAAAACATTAACGGCACAATGTATGTGTGAGGGAGTTTGTATCATAGGTTCTAGGGTTTCCACTATTTTTAAACAGATTTTTTTCTTCACTAGTTCATTTTAAAGGGTAATGCAGGATGTGACAAGTGTATTTTGGAAATAATATATTTAAAAATATTTCATGTTGTCTCAATTAACAAGCTCATAGAACTACATACTAATTACAAAGGAATTGGTACAATTTGCTTAAACTAGCAGAACTAATACATAATAATATTATGTGGGTCTAATATTAACTGAATTTGAATGCTCTTGGTCTGATAGTTACCTGTCTAAATTGGCCTGAATAGTTTTTGAACTCATTGAACTTGGTTTCATCATTCTGAAGATAATTCTTAATAGACTGAATAAGGTCCATGTTTCTTTGCTGGAAATTGTCGGGTATGAGGTAGGATCCAAAAGCAGGTGTCACTCTGAAAGAAAACACAACGCCTAATGAGATACAGCACTTAAATCACTTTTCTATTTGTACATTAATGGATGATAAATTATTAAAGTAGAATTTTTAAACAATTATCTATCATCAGATCTGAATATATTTTAAGATGTAATTTATTTCTGGGACACAAAGTTGAATTTTTTCAGCATCATTACTCCAGTCTTCAGTGTCACATGATCCTTCAGAAATCATTCTGATAAGCGGATTTGCTGATATTTCTGATTATCATCTTGTGATATCTTGTATTTGTTTTTATTATTTAATGGAAGTGTAAGGAAAAATAAATGTAAATCAAATGTTAAAATGACAGACCCAAAAAGGGCAATACAGAAAAGAATAAGAGTAATTAACAGTATTTGGACATCGTCTGGTTGTCAAAGAAAGTTCCTAACAAGATGAACCTCATAAGCTGAACTGTAACTACACTGATATGACACTTCAGGAGAACTGCAAAAAAACAAGAAAAAGCTCCGAAAAGCAAATTTTGGCCTGTGGACAAAAAAAAAAAAAAAAAAACCCATCATCCCTTTTTCCCCTCAACTTTAACACAAAAAGTATTAAGGCATTAAATCAACATTCTCTCAGATACTGGCTTTATAATAATAACCCTCAGTTTCACAGACAAGGCTTAAGCCAAGTCCCAGACTAAAATGCAAGTCTGAGCTGCTAAAAATTTAACTGGGGAAAGAAAAAACAAAACAAAAAAAAAAACATGGAAGTTACCTGAAAGTAACTTGTAATGACTGATCTTAAAATGTCAGTTTCATTGTTTTGTCTAAAGATGCACACTATATATCTAAGGCATGTTTATAACTTAAATGTCCTAATTGAACTATGGCCTAATCCTGACTTAACCTAAGCTCTGTCTGTAATACCAGGCCTAAGACTATTAAAAACACTGTTTCTCATCAATAAAGTCAACTTTCATGTACTCAAAATACAACAGTGACTCAAAACAGGGAACACCACTTCCCCCCACATCACGCACACGTTTACCAGCACACATCACAGTCTCTGACCTGTTAACATCCGATTCCTCCACATTACTGTTGAGCGGGATGCCGGTGAATCCTGGAGGAGGTTTGCTGACAGCAGGCCCAAGACCAGGAGGAGGAGGTGGCCCCACACTCGGAGTGCTCTTCAACGGAAATGCACTTTTAAAGCCTGAAAACACAAGTACGCACTTAAAAACAATGTCTTTTTAGGCACTGCCTCTTTAAGGAAAGGAACCGGCTTACCAGGTGGAGGTTTTCTGGAGATAAGTGCTGGAAATTCCTCTTCTTTGGGTGGAGGAGGTTGGTCGGCTACCGGCTGCTTTAATGGGGAAGGAATATTTTCAGGAAATGATGTAGGGGACAGTGCTTCTGCTGGTTTCTCCGGGAGTCCATTTATAAAAGAGTTTGTTTTGGAGGGGAGACTGTTGTCTGGTGGCTTCGTCTCGGGAACGTTCTCTTTGTGAGCCATTTTGGACACGAACTCAAGAGTGTGTGAGGGGGAACCCAGAGATGAAGCTGTGGCTTGTTTCTTTTTCTTGTTGGTTTTAGGGTTGGGCTGAGATGAGCCATCTTTTACTGTCAACAAAGTGGAGATGTCAAGCATAGTCGGTACCGTGCGGATTTCCTGAGCCGTTTTACCGGTTTGGGGGTCCTCGTCATCCGATGAGGACGGACATCTGACTTTAGGTGGAGCTCTGTGGGTTTCAGCAGAAGTGAGCTTCTTTTTGCGGCGGGATGAGGAGGCAGTGAGAGGCTGAGGCACACTTCCACTGGGCAGCGGGTCACTGGCAGACAGTATGGATGAAGAGACTGTTTTGGTGGGCAGAACCACAGGTTTATTGGAAACCACCGCAGGTTTGCTTCCAGCTTGAGACCAGGCTGATGTTGTGTTTGATTGAGGCTTCAGTGGTTTGATCTTGGAGACCAGTGCAGGAAAGTCCTCCTCCTGGAAGGACGAATGTTTCCTGGGTTGATTTGTGTATGCAGGTGTCATTGGAGAGGAAACTACTGAGCCAGACAAGCTTGGAAAATCATCTTCCTTCAGAGAGACAGAAGTTTGTTTGATCTTGCTGCAATGATAGGGAGACAGACATTGTAAAATACTGACCTGATTAAATTAAACTCAATGTTTAATAGCACATTTCTTGATGTTGCATATACCCACAAGCAATTTTTATGAAATAATTATTTAAGCTAGTGTTAGTTTAGCATTATTTCTATACTATTATAAAATGTATACATTAGTTTTTTTTTAAATTTACTTTTATTTAGCTTTGATATAATTAACAACCTTTTTTTTGTTTCAGATCCAAGGCAACATCTCATTTTCATTTAGGTTTAAGTTTTTCTAACATTTACCATTTTTTTTAGCTTTATTCAAATTAACAATTGCAAGACCCAATTATATCAGCCCGACGTTTTTGACTATGTCCCCCAAAAATCTAAATTTCAATACAGTCATTAAAAATATCACAGAAGGCAGTGTATTTATGTCACTGAACAAATCTGAATTAATTCATATCTGGACAAAATAAATGCAAGCAAGCAAGCAAGCACCTTTAAAAAAGAAATTATCTTAGTATTCCTACATGGGGAAAAATACATAAGAGACCCATCTTACTAAAAACAGGACAAACACACCTTTGAACTGGGGCTGGAGGTGCAGCTGCCCCTAAAACTGGGAAGTCCTGACCAGCCAAAGAGGCATTACTCTTCACTGATCGAGCTGAAATATATTCAAACATGCAATTTCATTAACTTTCAAATAAATGAATAAACAAACAGCCACATTTTCGATTGCCATACCTTGGATTTCGTTCGTCTGCTTGGCAGTGCTTCTGTTGTTTCTCGTGTCATCAGGCTCCATCTTTTCCTCTTTGCGTGGCTTCTGACTGCTTCTCTCTTGCACATGACTTCTCTCTTCCTGGTGGCTGACTATCGAAGCTCGCAAAGCAGCAGCGATCTCTCGGTCCTCTTCCTCTCTGAGGACAACAACTCTCTCAGTCTTCCATGAGCTCTCTCATATGTCAGAATGCAGCACTGATGAGGACCTACCGAATATATCTCCAGCTCCTGACATTCTGCTGTCCTCCTGGGGCTCGTCCTCTTCCTGGTCTTCCCTGTCTGCTGAAGCGATCCGCTTCCTCATAGTCATCGCCACCAACTATCTGACCTAAAACAGACATCCAGATGGGCTTGATTAAGGCATGTGACCCCTAATTTATATCCAACTCACAGAAAGGGCAAATTCAGCTTTACCGTCATTTCGGCGTTGTTGTCTGGGTGCATAGTTGAACTGAATGTCGATTTGGCGATTCTGCCGAGCCTCAGCCCGGTTTTTGCTGTGGGCAGCAGCTTTGTGAGCCTTATAGTCAATCTCAGTGCGGAAAGCGTGAGTGAACTGCTCTGTACTGCAGCGGCCCTCCTGGCAGAGATAATGGCTCTCTCTGAAGTGCTCGCTGAGGTACTGGTAGTCGCTATAGGACAAAAATAATACTTAAATTAAGTGAATTAACATTTAAATTTTGTGAATATTACAGTGCAAAAAGACTGCTTTGAAGTCTGCACGTTCTGCAGGTCTCAGTCTAAATGAGTGCCCTAGTTAGTACACACACCAAAGCATGAGTGATGCTTGTGTTTTTTTTTTTTTTTTTAAAGTATCTGCCACCTCACTATATGAGAACATAAACTTCATCTTCAGAGCTGCTCTGAGAATCATTTTACAAGCATTTCACCAATTCACTGAATAAAAATATTGTTATACACAGAAACTTAAAGGCCTTTTTGGTGACCTGTCAAAGTAAAAATGTGGTTTAACGTGCTTTTAACTTTACCAGATAGTGGCAGAAATACATTACTGATGTACTGCAGAATGTATTTCTAATTAAAATGGTAATGTTTTAGGCCTTATTTGCCTGATTATCACCGATAATAATTTTGTGTTATACCATAAACTAGAAAAATTTAAACAGACATCACAGAATTTATGAATGAAAACACACACACACACACACACACACACACATATATATATATACATACACATACACACACACACATATATATACATACATACACACATTTTGCTCATGGGCCTATTATTATTATTATCAAAAAAAAATAAACCATTAAAATGAAATCCAGAAAAATTATGCTCAAAAACATGAAACTTCATAACACAGAATTTGAGTAAAAGGGCCTTCAAAAACTGTTGTTAAAATGTTTAGGCCCTTACTTCAATTAATGATACATAATTTAACCCAAAAAAAAAAAACAAAAAAACAAAGTGGGACCTTGAAAAAAAAAAAAAAAAATCAAGAAAATGAAAACAGGATTTGAGGAAAAACGAAACAGATTTTATATAGGCCCTATATTAGGTAAGTTTACATCCACTAATTTTCATTTAAATGCTTAATGTTTCCATTTTATTTATTCATTTTTTTGGATGATTTCAGGTCTACACCACCCCTTTCAATTAGACTGAAAAAGTATTCAAGATGAGCTCAATTAAAACGATTGAGGGGTTTATATGAAAGGTTTTTCAGTTCACTTGAGGCATCATTTGGGTGCATGTAAACATAGCTACAGTGAGTTGCATCTGGAAATAAACCAGTTTAACAACCAAATGAACAAGAAAAAAAAAAAGTGAACCAGAACTGGTCTTTTACCTGTAATACTCCTGAGCTCCATCAGCGTCACAGAAATGGCAGAAGTAATGATCTCGCCGCAGGTGCTTCAACAGCTCATCGTTGTCCAGGTATCGATCGTCACAGAATTTACAAAGTGGATGCCCACGATGCGAGGTATCATCCGGGTCCCCTTGCGTTCGATGTCGGGCCAGGTCTTTCCGACTGTACCACTTCCGCTCGTATGAGAATATCTGTACACAGAGCAAACGATTCACTGAAGGAATAAAGAGTGTGCGAACAAAATAATAATTCATTAAAATGCAATACTCTACCTTCAGGTGCTTTGCACATAACTTGCAGCAGAAGAGCTCATGTTGTTTCCGCATATGCTGCTCCAATTCTTCAAATCTGGAGAACACTTTTGGTTCTGGGCATTGTGGACATTCATTTAACAAAATCTTCCTGCATTTGTTGTAAAAGATAAAAAGAGCTTGTAAGGAACAAATTTCAAATGGTGTTGGTTTTTAGCTGAAAACAGGACTTGCAATGATGTGATATTGTCAAGACTTAAATGCACTTTTTATTTGGCAAAACAAACTGCCAAAAGATGACATCAGAGTTGTTTACACTGTGACATTCAATCAGATGATTCAAAACTGTCTGTTTTCAAAGTCTGTGCCATTTTGTTTTATAGATTTAAGTATTCGCACAACAAATTTAGGTAAATATCACAGTTCATTACTGTGCATTATTACATTGTTGTTTTAATACAATATGTTCTGGAACATTTAAGCATAGTTTTTAAATACATTTTAATTTGTGGCTATTCAAAAAAAAAAAAAAAAAAAAGAAAACGTGGGAATCCTGCCTTGATTATTTTCAACAGAATCTCTCTCATCCATTTTATTCTTACATTAAAACTTTTCAATCTACAATGAATGTTCAGGTGAAACAAATACTGAGCAAAGACATTAATATATAGGATATTGTCAAAAGGATCATTTTTGCTGAAAAAAGTTTCTACCTGAACTGTGCATATATATTTCCATCTGCAAAGTATACGTCATATTTCTTCTCACACTGGAACTGATGAATGTTCAGAGCGGCAAAGGGTTCAAGTTTCTTTATGAAGACCACCTGGAAAATCAGAAAAATAAAAAATTATATTATATGTATATTAAATACAGAAGAGAAGAAAAACAAGTATTTTTTTAAGAATGAAACACTCCTCCTAGAGCATGAACAACATTGTCAATTAAGCAAAAAGGACTTAACCCTATATGTTTTCAATTTCAGACTCGCTGGTTAATGTAACTTGTGCTGAACAGGCACACTAGAGAGGCGCGCGCTCCGTGAGTCACATGACGTCGCACGTTGACAGGCTGTCAGAGGAAGCACACGTTGACTCGCTGGAGAGAGTTATCTGAAGCTGATTACACAACCGCACGATTCAGCTGAGCTGTCCCAAAATCACGTCTAATTATATATGTGTGTGTGTGTGTGTGTGTGTGTGTGTATATATAATTGAACTTTGTTCCTGATAAACCCTTGCCTCTCATATATGTTACCCTGAAAACCAGTCACAAGTAGCACAGGTATATTTGTAGCAAAAGCCAACAGTACATTGTATGGGTCAAAATTATCGATTTTTCTTTTATGACAAAAATCATTAGGATATTAAGTAAAGATCATGTTCCATGTAGATATTTTGTAAATTCCTACTTTAAATGTATCCTAACTTTATTTTTGATTAGTAATATGGATTACTGAGGACATTTCTAACTTTAAAGGCGATTTTCTCACTATTTTGATTTCTTTGCACCGTCAGCTTCCAGATTTGAAAATCGTTGTATCTCAGCCAAATATTGTCCAATCCTAACAAACACATACATCAATAGAAATCACATGTATTCCCCTCTCAGGTGATGTATAAATCGAATCATAGGTTAACCCACGCGCAGTAAACTGCGCCGTGCAGGACGCCCTGTGGGCAGCTGACGCTCGTGAGCCGCCTGGTTGTCAGGGAGACGTCAGGCACTAAACCACAACTGCTACACCAAACCAGCTCACTTCTGAACAAAAACAGGTTTCCACATGTGTCTACAACCAAAAAGAAGAAGTCCTAAAAACAAAACTACCACGAGTTCACTTGTGAAAGATGACACCTGAGCTAAACTTTTTCCTGACAACTTCTCCACACCGCTAGCGGCGCGACAAACACGGCCGCTCCCTGTAGAAGAGTGTGCAGCCAGGCCGCGGTGAGTGAGTGTGAAGCTGCGAGGCCTTGGAGGAGAGGCGGCGGCACCTTGTCGAGCTGCTCCCGGCACACGGCGCAGTACTTCTGCTCGCACAGCACCCGCATCTTGGTGGAGCAGCGGTAACACACCGGGTGATCGCACTTCCCCACCGCGAACAGGTCGATGTCCTGGCAGCACAGCACGCAGCTGCTCTCCGCGTCTCTCTTAGCGCTGGACCCCATACTGCTGGAAGGCACTGGCTGTGTGTGCGGGGGTTTTCTCGCTGTAATCCGCTGGGATTTGGACGGGTTGTAGACGACAGTACGGGCGGTGAGGCCGGGTGAAGCGCGCTCCTGTGTGCGTAATCGTTCAGCGCAATGCATTGTGGGGAGCGACGGGCTAGCCGTAGACAGGAAGAGCTTTTATTATGACACACCGGACTTTTATACCGCATAGCTTTGCGTGGATTACATGATAATAATAATATAATAATTATATTAATATGATTGATTATTATTATGAAGGTTAATAAACATGTAGTTATATTAATATTAAAATATTATTATATCAATACGATTTAATTAGATGAATACAAATATAATAAACGATATGATGCATTATAAATATAAATGTAGTATTAACAATAACAATATGAATATGTAAATTATATTAATATCAAAATATGATTCCTGTAGTAACATGGCTTAATGAAATGTTAATAAGCAAAAGTAATTTATTAAACAATATGATTTATTACACATATCACTAATAATACAATTATGGTATAATTCGGCTTTTGGCCTATTTCATCTAATAAAAAAATATAAAATCATTTAAAAAATAATATATTCACTTGATATGCATTATATAGTAAAATAATTTCACAAGAAAATAAAACATTTTAATTACCAAAAGAATATTTAATAATAATATTAAATATTTAACTCTCAGCTCTGTTACTCTCTATCATTTTTCTTCGTAACACAAATTAGAGCATTCCTAAAAACTGTGAAACTGAACAAGTAACAACATTTACACTTTTTCCTGTACAGCACGTAATCACATTTTTATAAAAATTGTAGTATTGACTGCAGTCCCCTGGCTCAACCACTCATTATTGAGAAAATCTTTGTTTTATCAGTAACAACCCAAATTAACTCGCCCCTACTTATATATACATTATATATATATATATATATATATATATATATATATATATATATATATATATATATATATATATATATATATATATATATATGCATGTGATACCACTAATAGTTTTCTAACACCATAAATTATTAACACCATAGATTATTTCTGCCTATCCGAAACTTGGCTGCATAAAAATTCCCCTACTGCTGCGCTTTTAGTTCCGGGGTACGTCTCCTACAGGAGAGATCGAGCTGATGCTAAAGGGGGAGGGGTAATGATCTATGTGAGAGACAGTATACAGTGCAGTGAAATTCAGTGGAAATCCCCAATTGATTTAGAATGTGTTGGGTTAAATTTATCTCTTGCACCTCAGATGTCTCTCACATTAATAGTTTTATATCGACCACCATCTGCTAACATAGATTTTTATGACAAGTTCAAGGAAATGTTAAAGCAGTGTGATTTTAAAAAGGAGGTTATAGTGATGGGCGATTTTAATTTACACTGGGACGATAACAGTACAAGGAAAAAACTGCAGCAAATTGTGGATGGATTTAATCTTGTCCAGATGGTTAAAAGACCAACACGGATTACAAACAATTCTAGCACCTTAATTGACTTAATCTTCACCAATCACCCGGAACGGATTACAAAATCGTACAATATGTTAACTGGTCTTTCAGATCATAACATGGTGCTTATAACAAGAAAATTAACCAGTAAGCGATTTGTAGCTCATTCCGGAAAAAAAAAGGAGTTCATTGGCATTCCTAGGAGCAAACAGGATCAATTTCACTCTGTAATAAGAAATATGAACTGGGACACTCTATTATTGGACAATGAATTGGAAATAATTAGTCAGAAATTTACTGAATGCTTACAAACAAAAATTAAGGAATTGTGCAGTGACAGTTAAACATAAAAATAGAAAGTGTTCACTTCCCTGGCTCAGTGATGATATTAAACAGTTAATGAAAGATAGAGACAATGCTCTTAAAAAAGCCATAAAATCAAAACTATCGTGTGAGAGACAAAAATTTGCTTCATTACGAAATAGAGTGATAAGACAACTACGAAAAGCAAAGGCAGACTTTTTTATCACAATTATTAAAAATTGTCATGGAAACTCAAAAGCGACTTGGGATCAGATTAATAAAT
Organism: Cyprinus carpio; assembly: GCF_018340385.1. Taxonomy (NCBI): domain Eukaryota; kingdom Metazoa; phylum Chordata; class Actinopteri; order Cypriniformes; family Cyprinidae; genus Cyprinus; species Cyprinus carpio. The sequence goes on along the minus strand of NC_056599.1, from coordinate 20,203,629 downwards.
TAACAGGTAAAACTTCTTCTAGTAATAATTCAATACAGCTAAAGAATAATGGCATGCTTTTGCAGGATCCATCTGCTGTGGTACAGACACTAAATGAGTATTTTGTTGATTCTGTGGATACCATAGCTAAAAGTTTCTCTGTGAAATATAACAACTTACCTGTCATTACTTCAGATTTGTTAATTGAGCCCCCACTATATCCAAAATCTGTAACTATATCCGATGTGGAAAAGGCAATTATAGAGCTTAAGTCTTCAAGAGCAAAAGAATGTGTATGGGATGGATACACTCATGCTAAAACAAATAGGTCAATCAATTAAGGGTCCATTAACACATATCATCAATGTGTCACTAGATCAAGGGAAATTTCCTGAGTCATGGAAAATTGCTAGTGTCATTCCTATATTTAAAGGTGGCAATTCCCTTCTTACATCTAATTACCGACCGATTAGCATTTTGCCAACAGTATCTAAAGTTTTTGAAAAATTGGTTGCTAAACAAATCATCAATCATCTTAATTGCAGTTCTTTTCCTTTGCACTCAATGCAGTTTGGATTTAGGGCTTATCATTCTACAGAGACAGCAACATGTTATTTTCTGGAAAAGGTTAAATCAAATATAGACAAAGGAGGAATAGTGGGAGGAATATTTTTAGATCTTCGTAAAGCATTCGATACAGTTAACCATTCAGTTTTACTGCACAAACTTCATGCATTTAATTTTTCTTCAAAATGTATTAGTCTTATTAACTCATATCTTTTATCTCGTTCACAAAGTGTAAGAATTGACCAATATAATTCCACCCCCTTACTATTATCAACTGGTGTTCCACAGGGTTCAATTTTAGGTCCAATTCTTTTTAGTTTATACATTAACGAGTTACCATCTTTGTGTAAGAACTGTGACACTTTGATGTATGCAGATGACACAGTTATTTTGGCCTATGGAAAATCTGCAGAGGAAGTTGCCTCTAAACTGAGGCCATGTCACTGATTTCAATCTGGCTTGAACAATCCTGTCTGCAATTGAATATATCTAAAACAGTTACCATGTTTTTTTCTAAAAACAATATAAATATAGAACCTGAAATTTTTATATCTGGAGAAAGGTTACAGGTCGTCACAGAATAATAAATATTTAGGATTATACATAGATTCAAATCTCAATTTCAAAACTCACATCAAAAAAGTTAGAAATAGGATTAAGTTCAGTCTAGCAAATTTCAGATTCATTAGAGATTTCATGTCAACAGAAGCTGCTAAATTATATTTCTTTTCCATGATTTTATCCCACATAACATATTGTTTAATAAGCTGGTCCAATACTCACTCTACAACAATAAAACCATTAGAAAGATTATACAAACAAGCATTAAAAATACTGGATAAAAAACCATACCACTACCACCACTGTAGTATTCAGAGGAAATATCAGTTACTTACCTGGGATAATCTAATTAAATTCAAAAAACATTTGTTTAATTTATAAAAATTAGATATGGCTTAGCACCTTCTCCACTATGTGATTTTATACATTTTAGATCCAGTGAGGGTTAGGATAACTAGAGGAGCAGTGAGGGAAGACTGCATCATACCCCGGAGAAAAACAGCTTTTGGTCAGGCCGTCTTCTCCGTAAGAGCAGTTCAGCAATGGAACACAGTGCCGGCAACCATTAGAGTCCTTGTCATTCTTTTCATTCAAAAAGAATGCAAAAAAATGGCTTGTAGAGAGCCAAACTTGTGGGCACTAATGCTTTTATGTGTGTATTTAAATATTATATCATTTTTATATGAATTGTATTTATTAACCATAATGTGTTGTATGCAAATTTTTTTTTTTTTTTTTTTTTTTTGTGATTTTGTACTTGTGATTATTTTTAAAGGTTGCCTTGTTTAAATCTGGCTGGGGGACTACCGATGAAAATTAGCACTTTTGAGCTAACTCGGGTACATTTACATTGTTTTAATGTTTATTAATGTACATTGTCCCCTTTCAAATAAATAAATAAATAAATAAATAAAAATAAATAAATGCATGCATACAATGACAAATACTCCATGAGAGTCAGATACAGATGTGCGATGAAACTTTATTCAATACAAAATACATAAATAGAGCATCTGCAGGTGAAATCAGTGGCAGAAAATATTTCTACACATAGAAATACATTTATATATGCAGACAAAAAAGCTGCGGTGACAAAAAGAAACAAAATAGGGCAACTCACCGTCAACTGCAAAGAACTATTTTACCTCTCCCAATCCCTTTTATGACAGCCTTAAAAAATTTGATTAGCATAATTAAAATAAGAATATTTATTATCTGACTAAAATTTCCCTGTCCAAGTTCAACAAATATTCAAAATTAAAAAAAAAAAAAAAAAAAAAAAAAATCTAGTAGTCCATACACAGGACCATAACTTTTCCTCTCTCTCCACTGGATTGCCGGTTACAGACTGTGTTTTTCATTAAAAATCACTGGGTTCCACTCAGTTATCTGCTGCATTGGTATAGATGTACGGGGCAGTTTAAGGGCACATAACTCAAAATACATCCCACACTAAATTGTGCAATTCATTATTCCATCAGCATTGGCATCAGAGTCAACATCCCAAAAGTGAAGCAGTAAAACAAATCAAGCTAATGGAAAGACACATTCAAAGGCAAAAAAAAAAAAAAAAAAAAAAAACAATCTGGTGTGAGAGGCACCAAAAATCAGCATCTTGTTTAGGTGATATCTGAAACAGACATAAGTGTTGTGCTTTCAATAACGGAAAGTTTTGGCAGTGTGTGATGTGCATCTACAGAATTAAACATGAAAGGTGTAACCTATACAAATGATGCAAGGAGTCGTCTTTAAAATAACCGCTGCAAATGTAGAAAATGTAAACAGGTATGACAATTCACTTGTGCAGCCAGATGGTTAAAAATGTAGACTCTCCCTCAACAGATATGTTCTTCTTAAAACATCCCTTAAGGAATACAGCATCTGATCTCTTGAGGTAATGCTAACCCAAGTGCTGTATCATTTAGACCCTTCCTTTGATGTCAAATCTACACATAAATATAAAATTCAATAATATTGCTTCAATTAGCAAATACATGTGTGAGCTTTTTAAAGAGAGTGATGCAGTGCACATTAATAATGTATGGTCTGTTGTGAGTGGTGTTGTTTTCTGAACCCTAATGCTCAAACTGTATTCAGACAGACTGTGTGAGGTGTGAGGCTGGTTTATGCAGGTGCGGTCTTGAAGGCGCTCCATGCGTGGAAACAGCGGGTGAAACAGTGAGGCTCGTTGCCCTTGCGCACCAGGCGCAGTTTTCTGGGGTGCTCTGCGTCCTTGGACCTCATGTGCTGAATATAGACCTGATTGAAGGGTGACACCAATGTTAAGCAGGCACAGGAAAGGCCTGAGGGCAAGTGTGTAAAGATAAAAACTAAGTGCTGGTGTACAATAAAACTGCCACTGACCTGACAAGCCTTCAAGCTCAGTTTAATCTCCACCTGGCTTGTCTGTGTGCCAACCCACATGTAAACCTGTGAAACAAGCAAACAAGCAGCTCAGCAACAGAAATCACTGCTAAGAGAATCTGTTTGACTGCAAACATGAAGCTCTACCTCTTTCCCATTGTCCAAAAGCATGATGTCGTCATCGGCCAGGTCATCTTGACAGAAGTCAGAGCACTTCTCTGATATAGCAAAGTAACCCTTCTCATTGGAGCACCTGAGACAAAAGGACAAATCTACTGTTGATGTATCACATATGACAAAATACAAAAAATATAATAAGTTACAAAACCAGTACATCTACAGGTAGACTACCGTCTAAAAGTTTATGCTCACAATGGCTACATTTGATCAAAAACACAGTAAAAGCCATATTGTTAAATCTCATTACCATTTAAAATACATATTTCTTTCTATTTAAATTTCTATTTTAAAAGTGTAATTTATTTCCGTGATTATCAGCATCATTACTCCAGTCTTCAGTGTCACATGATCCCTCAGAAATCATTCTAATATACTGATTTGCTGCTCAAGAAACATTTCTTCTTATAATAAATGCTGAAATCAGTTGTGCTGCTTAATATTTTTGTGGAAACCATGATACCTTTTTTTATTCTTTGATGAAAAAACCCCCCCAGCATTTATTTATAACCTTTTGTAACATTATAAATGTCTTTGCTGTCACTTTTGATCAAATTGAATGCATCCTTGCTGAATAAAAGCCATTCATTTCTGAACTTTTGAACAGTAGCGCATTTAAATAAATTAAACTGAAATGAAATACTCACCTAAACAGTCTAGCGTATTTCATGTACTCTGCATCTTCATCGTATGGTTTCTGTGAGCCGATGCCAACCCAGAAGAAATTTTCTGGCTCTTCTCCTTCATTTATCACCTGAAGAAAAGGGAAAAAGAAAACAAATTGTAAAAAAAGTTGAGATGTAATGTGCATGTTTTGATGTTCATAAACAAGGTATGAACCTGCTTGCTGTAGGTGTCATCAAACATGGTGTTCATGATGTCCTCTGCCAGTTTAGCTTCATCTGGGTCTGCTGCTCGGCCCACCCACGTGTACACGATCCCCTGGTTGTCTGTACTTTCAAATGGCACCTACAGAAATAACGTTTGAGTTATTAACTGTTTATAAACCACTGCAAATTATCTTTACTCCTTTATAATTATTTGATGATTTATAACACATGAACAGGTTGTATAAAGTACATTAATGTTTACCTTCAGTATGAAGCAGAATTCAGAGTTGAGGTTACTGGAATCTGTGGCTATTTGAATAGTCCTAAAAACACAACAGAAACACCATGTATGTAAATTCTTTTACTTTAGACATAGCAGATGAAAACATGCTAGCTGGACAAAACACAGTATAGTTACCTGGTGCATAGCGCACTTCCGTTTGTCCTGATGTGGTATAGGCTTGGCTGCACACTGTCCACTTTTAGCTTCCTCTTGCCTTTGTGGATGATGAACTTCCTCTTGAAATGTGACAAGAACTTAAGATTCTCCTGCTGCTGGGTCATCCTCACAACCTGAAATATACACAAGATGATGACGTCTTCTTAAAATAAAAGTCGTAACATTTATGATACATATGAGGATTACACAGTCAAGGCAACAGGATGAACACAATGAAGTTACATTTCATAACATGTACATTAACCGTGCAAACATGTGGTACCTCCAGTTTGCCTGGGAACAAGCTCTCAAACTTCTTCTGCAGGCTGAAAGTGAAGGTCAGCCAGCCCATGTTGGAGGCCTCACGGCCCTGCCAGAAGTAAACCACACACTGGAAGTCTTCTTCAGGCTGTTTGTCCTCATCGTCTCCCTCTTTCTCTTTGTCTTTCTCCTGATCATCCTCATACTCCACTGGCACCCAGTACCTAAAACACACACAAATATCCCATTATTTTATTGAAACATGAAAGTGTTGAGTATTTAAACAGTGGTCTCGAACTTAATTCCTGGAAGGCCACGGCTCTGAAGAGTTTAGTTTCAACTAGCTCCAGATCACACCTGCTTGGAAGTTTCTAGTGATCCAGAACACCTTGATTAGCTGGATCAGGTGTGTTTGATTAGGGTTGGAGCGAAACTGTGCAGGGCTGTGGCTAGGGTGGCCAAACGTGCCATTTTCGCAGGACACGTCCTGGCCAGGATTTCTATATTGCCTAAAATATCCAGGTTTTGGCTTATGTTTCCTGTTTTCATACTTAATGACGGTAATGATCGTTTGACCAATAACATGCAGACATTGTATGTAATCGACCAATCATGGTGCGTGAGAAGGTGGGATCTACAGAGAACGGTCAAAGCGATGCAAATACGTGTACATATTAGTGTTGGACTTGAAGCAGCATTGAGCATACCAATTGGTGTATGACATCAAAGTACCGTGAGAGCGATTCAAAAGCACAAGAAACCGTCTGCTCTCTAGAACTCTCACGCTACTTTATACAACAATTGGTCTGCGCAGCGCAAACAAAGCCAAAACATAGATATTTTAGGCAATATAGAAATCCTGGCCAGGCCGTGTCCTGCGAAAATGGCACGTTTGGCCACCCTATCTGTGGCCCTCCAGGAATTGAGTTTGAAACCAATGACCTAAAACAATGAAGTTATTATTTTTTTTATATCAGTAAAGCACAAAACACACTGCACGATTTTAGCAATCCTATAAGATCACTGCATGTCACACTGTTTGAAAATTATTTAATAAACTTGGCTACGACATTTACGATGATGACACCTATTTACTCATATGCTACGACATTATTATAGAAGAATAATGTTGATTTCATGTCGCATTTTTATTGGTTGGTCAGTAAACTTGCATCGTACCAGCGAACACACTGTGCGATGATCATTCTGTATCGTAGGCTATCTTTGGATGCAAAACCATGACAACGGCCGTCTTTGAACCTCTCTCACTGTACGACACAGGACCACCTATTAGGAGTCACGATTGTTTTACGATGCCCATCTTTCGTCTGGGACAGCCGAAAATCGTGCAGTGTGTTTAGAGCTTAACATGCATAAATTGACGCCAGCCCACAGAGGATGAGATTTAATGGAAAGGGTGTGCTATGTCTTTTTTTGGCATCTAATGATTTGATCTAGTTAACAATCATTATTGTGTCCATCTCAGAATTGGTGGATTTTTGCAGTTAATTTTAGTGAAACCCTCTGACCAACCTGCAGAGAAATACGTAGCAATCCTGAGTATAGAAGTGACCAAACTCCTCTTCGGGTAAACGGGCAAACTTCTTCCCCTCCAGAACGAATCCCTCCATGCCATCCAAATCCTCGTTCCACTCCTCCATCATCTGCTCCGCCTGTCAGAGTTACAACAAACCCAAGAAGACAATGAATTTTACAGAACTGTAGCAGAAAATGAAAGGTTGGGTTGTTAAATGAGCTGTTATTTCAGCTCTTACCTCTGTGAGAGGCATTGCTGGCTGTCTAGGAAGGAACAGAGCTGTTAGGTCGGCTTTCATCTGATCCTTCTGCTCTGCATCCTTCTTCACCTTTCCACTCAAGCCCTCATTTTGCTTTACACTCTCTGCGTTCCTGGTATAATCCACCTTCAACACGTCATCCCAATTCTTGAACTTGGATTTGAAGACCTGTTGAGTGTAACATGGTAATATAACAGGAATTAGAACACTCTGTAAAAATGTGGTTTCGTTTAAAAGAATGACGGTAAATAAAAGGTCAAAGCGTTTTTTTGTTCTTTTATTTTGTCAATTTTACCTGGCACTCTGTGCCCTCCAGATTACGGATGACCACGGCGTGTTTTGGCCGATGGAGCATACTGCACACCTCTTGGCCCAGCTTCAATGCAGCTGCCCTCACAAGACGTGGGGACTTACGGCCAATCCAAATGAAGACATCCGACCAGCAATCTACGATGTAGACACCTTTAGTGTCTAAAAGGCCTTGTACCTAAAACAAGATATTCCACCAGTTAAGTGCTTTTTTCAGGTTTCTTTGATGAAAACAAAGGTCAAAAGAACAGCATTTATTTGAAACAGTACAAACTTTTACGCTGTTACACAAATTTGTCACTTTTAATAAATCTAATGCATCCTTGCTAAATGAAAGAATTCATTTGTTTTTTAAAGGAATCTTATCGAGCCCAACATTTGAAAGGTAGTGTACATATTCATTTTTTATGCTGCTAAAATCATTATGTAAATGATAAATCAAAGCAGTCTGAAAAACTCTGCATTACCAGTCTTTGCTCTGGAACCACATCTAGCTTGAGCTTGTCCTTGTGCTCCACAGAGAGTTTGTAGTTGATCTGAGGAAGTTCAAGGTATCCCAAGCCCAAACCAACCTAACAGACCAAGAAAGTACAAAATCTTATATTATAACATAGTGGTTTTGAAAAGGAATACACAACAAATTATAGACCATTCCCTGACTTTATAGAGCTTGGGTCGAACAGGAGTGAAGTCATCTGGGACATGTTTCTTGATTTCCTCCGGCTGTCCCCCAAGAATTTCCCAGAACTCTGGAGGTTCGTGATTCTGCATCAAAGTTGTAATCTCTGCTTTGCCTTTTCGCTCATTTTTGTTGATCTTCTCAGCAAATAACCTATAAATAACATAGGCACTACTGCAAATCTGAACCACAAGAGGGGGGGAAGACGGCTTATTTGTTGGCATCTTACCTTGCTTTTGTAGTCCCACCAAGTGTTGCATTGCCTCCTCTCCAAACAAATATCTCAAGACCAGTGTCCAACAAAAAGACAAACTTGAAATCAGAGAGAGAGAGAAAAACAAAACATTATCAGACTAAATCAATCCCATAAAAAAACATAATACAGCAAACAGCACATTAAGCTCACCGGGGGTCGAGTGAGGACGCTTTCAGAGGCACAGATTCTAATCTGATGTTCTTTTTCCCATAAACCCTGTACAACCTGCCCAAAATACAAAACAAACAGGATCAGAGCGAGTCAGATCAGGGATGTACTGGATAGACTGTCCTGGGTGTTGTTTTTGGTGGGGCACCTGGTTTGGTATTGAGTGTCCTCTACTGTGTAAAATCCACTGGCAGTTCCACCCTCAATATAAGAAATCTCATTGTTGAACACCTAAAATGACACAGTACAGAGAAACATATATGCTGATAATGCAAAAATACATCATTTTGTGTAGAAAACAGTGTTTGTTTTACTGACTGCAGTGAATTCTTCACTCTCGTCTCCCATCTCCTCTCTGATAGTCCTGCACTCAGCACCCAAATAATTACGGAGATTGACAGCATGGATGGCAGAGCCGGCTTTCTTATCAAGGGTAGCTTCCTGCCCGATCCAGTAATAGATGTGCCAGTTCAGAGCTCCATTGTCATCTAAGAACGTCTGCAAAAGTGCATTACAAAACATTCATTGAAAGAATCTCATAAAAAAAACTATATGTAAATAACAGTACATTTAAGTAACAAGAAAAAAAAAAAGGTCCGGGCCTGACCTTGAGAACAATGTAACAGTCTGCCTCATAGAACTTCCCAAGGAAGGCCTCGTCCACCTGGATGGGTATGAAGTTTTCTATCTGCCAAACGGTAACACCAGGGATCTGGCCCACATCCTCCATGAAGAACTCAGAGTAATCCAGCTGCGGTTTCTCCAGGTTCTTGTCCCATCGTTTGGTTTTCAGATCAGAGTATTTTAAGTCTCCATTCTCCTAAAAGATTGTGAGACACATGAAGAGCAGGAATGTTTGGACATAGGTTCCCCCACGAGCTCTGCTGTTCTCTTACCTCGATGGATTTGTTCTTCTCCTGAGCCACGTCTGACATTCCCTTCAGCACCTGTTTAGCCTGATCATCCTGGGCTGAGTCCTTGCGTCTCCTTAGCCTCATTTTTCTGGCCATATGGTCTCTTGGGCTATTTCCTGCATAATACACAAAGATTATCATAATACACAGTTAGATTTTATGTTTTGTTGCTTCAGATTCAGGATACTGAGCTAACAACAGTTAGGTACATACGCACAACAACACCACCTCCACTCTGAGAGAGAGAGAGAGAGAGAGAGAGAGAGAGAGAGAGAGATAAAAAAAAGAGAGAGAGAAGCATGTATTGTACCTCCACCAGCTGCTGCCACAGTGGCTGGAGACGCACCAGCCAATCGCAGTTGGTTCTGCAATGAGAAGTCTATGTTGTACCACTCAGCTGTCCTGTCCACTGGTTTAGGGGGCATTACTAGATTTGGATTCTCACGGACATCCAAAACCTAAAAACAATCAGTGTCACAATAACAACTTTATTCAGCATTTATTAACTGTTTTAACATATGCACAAGTGTTTGTTGCTTTACTCTTATAAGTACATATTTTAAGAAATTATTCTAATATGTTGATTTGGTGCTCAAGAAACATTTCCTATGAAAATTGCTTAATATTTTTGTGGAAACTGTGATCATTCAGGAATCACTGATGAATCGAAAGTTCAAGAGAACAGTGTTTTTTTAAAATAGGAATCGTTTTGTAACATTATAAAAGGAAAAAACATACTGGCCCCAAACAGTAGTGTAGGTAATAATAATAATAATAATAATAATAATAATAATAATAAGATTTTTTTATTTTTCCTTTTTCAATAAAGTGTTCTTACCTCTAGGTCAGTGAGGAAATGAATGGCCTCTGGTAACGTCACAAGCCGGTTCTTGTTCAAAACCAGCTTTTTCAATTTTCCACACCTGGGCAAATCAAAAAGCCACATATTATTATTATCATCATCAATATCATATACATTGGTTTTTATAAATGATGTCAAACTATCAATAAACTGTGTCAGTTCTCACCTGCAAAGCCCCTCTGGAACAAGCTCCAAATTATTATTTGCAGCCATGAACTCAACCAGGTTGGACAATTTTCCCACACCAGATGGAAGCCCATCAAAATCAATTTTGTTTGAGTTCACATACAGCTTCTTCAGCTTAGACAGCTTGCAAATGGCAGACTGCATATCACATCAAAAGGGGGGGTGGGGACAAGATTAGCAACAAATATATCAATGTAAGCTGAATGACAATACATGCACAAAAACACTTTCAAAGCCAAACAACATCTGTAAGTGTTACGTTCCTCTGTTTTACCTTTTATGGCAATGAGGGACTTACAGGCAGGGATGTGAGCTGATTCCTAGAAAGGTTGAGCGTCTCGAGTTTAGTCCACTGATCTATGCACAGTGACAGTTCAGATATCTGATTGCTGCTCAGATTTAGCCGTTTGAGATTAGCCAGCGAATACAAGCATTCTGGTACCCGCGTCAGATCATTGCAGGACAGGTCCACGTCTACACAGACACACACAAGATTCATTACACATGGAGCAACAGCAATTACAGATACTGATGATTGTTTTACAGAGAGCACAGCAACACCCCTGGATCTCTACCTGCTAGGTTAGTGAGGCCCTCCAGACTCGTGGGCATATTATTTTGAGTACGCTGAGTGTTCCTTAAATGAAGGGTTTGAAGGGCCACCATAGCAGGTAACTGCCTGTTACAACAAAAGCACACAAGCGACACAGAGTTTATCAGAGGCAATGCTGATAACACAATGAGGTCATCTGAAATGAATGTAGCCTATGGCAGTGTACATGGAAATAAAACAAGTCATAAAAACCATCTGCCTTACCTCAGCTGTGCGTGCATAAGCGGATTATTATTGAGTATGAGGGTCTGCAAATGGACCAAGCGTCTCATCTGAGGAGGCAGACTGTCCAAATTATTGTCACTTAGGTCCAGGTACAGCAGATCAGTGAGGTTAATGAACAGCTGATTTGATATGTTATCAATGCTGTGAGAAAGAGCAAACATCAGAGATGAGTATCAGGTTACATGTGTTCACAGAAATCCGCGGTTGAAATCATTATGATGTAACCCCCGCATTTGAAAAAGGGATGTAGAAAAGTCATGTAAATATCCCACTGGCATTTTTATATCAAACACACATTTTTTTAGTCATGTCAAGCTCTAAAAAAATTTTTTATCAGGTAAAAATATTTTCTAAAATCATTATCATTGATTTTTATCCAGTAAATCACAAACACTTAGAAATGTCATGGGGCCTTTAAATACAGTTGTGGACAATATGAGGGCCTTGGAGGTAAAAAAAAAAATTTGAGAACCATTGATATAGATGGATGCTCCATTGGGTTTTTAGTATCTTGTGCCATGTGCATAGCATTTCTAAGATGGTGTGTGAAGTTAAAAATAGTTCAACTTTTAAAAACATGTCTCAGGATCCCTGCGTTCTTTTCCATTCCTTCAGCTGCACTCAGTCTGGCTATTACTGGGCACAAAAATGTATCCTTTGAGTAGGCCCCCCAATCATCCTCCTAAGATATCATCCAAAATACCATGATAACAGATCAATATATATATATATATATATATAAAAAAACTTTTTTAATAAATGTGTGTTTTCATGAGTGAACATTATTCCTCACTTCCAAGAAAGACCATACCTATTGTGACTGAGGTTTAAGACCAACATGTTTCTGGAGTTCTCCAAATCCCGGGGGATTTCTGTTAGTTGGTTGTAGCTCAGATCCTGAACAGAAAGGGGGAAGAGCACATCTAAACACACAATACACAACACACAAACACATAATACAGCACACAATCCATGACAAATTCGCATAGTTTCACTAATCAAGACACACACCTGTTTACATAAAATGAAATAATTTTGCACTTAACCGAGATAAATACTTCATTCACCCAAGAGAGAAATAAACACAAAGTAATTCTGCACATACCAGCACAGAAAGATCATCCAGCTGAAAAATATCATCAGGAACACCAGAGTTCTTCAGGTTGTTTGCTCTGGCCACAACCGCCTACAGCAGAACAACAAGGGCAGATTAAACTGCGGTCTATGCATCGAAAATGAATACAGAAAAATTGTGGAAAATAATGCTGCGGTATTTCAAAATACAGTTAAAAAATTTGGCGTCAGTAAGATTTTGTAACATTTTTTGAAAGACGTCTTATGCTCACCAAGGCTACATTTATTTAGCAAAAAAATATTTAAATATTATACATTAGATAAAATATATTTTATAAAAGAAAATATTTTTAATTTTTAATTAATTCCTGTGTTTGCAAAACTGAATGGCTCCATAATTCCAGTCTTCAGGGTCAAATGATCCTTCAGAGATTTAGTGCTCAAGAACATGTTCATTATTATCTTCAGTAGTAACACTTTACCATGATATACTTGTCATGATTCTTTAAAGAACAGAAAGTCCAAAAAACAGCTTTTATTTAAAATGTAATACTCTGAAACATTAAACAAAACATTAATAGAAATATTTTGTAATATTATAAATGTCCTTACTGACACTTTTAATGCATCCATGCTGAATAAATGTATTAACTTCTTTCAAAAAACAACAATGACAAAAACGTCCTACCCCAAAATTTTGAATATGTATGTATATATGTATATATATATATATATATATATATATATATATATATATATATATATATATATATATATATATATATATATACATATACTTATGTGAAAAGTAGGCAGAGGAACATGTGATCGACAGTATTATGAAATATTTCACATTACCCTCAGGTTGGGAAGACTTGACAACTCTCCATGCAGTGTAGTCAGGCTGTTGTGACTCACAGACAAATGTTCCTGATTTCACACAAAAGACCCAAGGATGAGCACTGACAGTCTAACTGCAAAATATGAAATTGTGACTCGGCGTTGCAATTGACAATCACCAGTTTCTGAAGGGAGGCCAGTTCCTCTGGAAGATAGCAAAGCCCCGTTCTGTTCAGCTTCAGCCATCGCAAGCTGGTCATAGACTTGACATGCTCCGGAAAATAACCCCCCTGCGTTCAACAGAAGAGATACAAGCATCACAGTCTCAAATCTGACCATCAAGAGTCGGTTTCTGTGTCAGGGATTTGACAGTTTTCGATGGATCTGCTACACTGATGTCATTTTCCAAACAGGGCTACTCGCATCAGTCTGAAGCCTAAATTCAATCTAAACCTGGTGCAATGATGTCATTTCAAAAACTCTACAGAGAGATTATGGGGTGTGTTCGCTATAGCAGCAATATGAGACGGAGATAAAAAATTTGCATGCTGTTCACAGTCATCTCAAGATGAGCAGATCTGACTGAAGTGGCTTTATACAAGACAGAGACTCAGTACAAATTTACTCAAGTGAACTGACACACTTGTGTAATAGCGCTTAAGGAACTCATGTAAAAGAATTCTGCATTTAACATCCTTAAGAAATCTTATTTTTCATATACATGCTGATACCGTGTGTTGGACTGTTTTGAAAGCCCATGTCAGCAGCAGCGCAGTTCATCTGTCGAGGCCACCCAACACATATGACTCGCGAACAGACTTCTAGTTATTTCCTCGCTGTCACAGTTTGATTGACAGCGACACATTTTGACAAGTCGCGAGCTGACGCCCAGTGTTCGTCCGAGCTAGCAGAGTTAGCACTGCTAGCTCACCAGCTCAACCTGTTTTGACACGCTGACTAACCTACATCTCTTTCCTCGCTTGAGCGAATGATTTATTTACGATACCCAGTACATATAGACGTCTCAAAGCAGAACTCGTACCTTAAAGTCGTTCCCACTAAGGTCCACTCCCCTGATGAAGGGGAGAACTCCGGTCGCGGCCATGTCTAGTTCAAGATATGGCAGCAGTCGCAGTCTATTTCTGTTTGGCAGCGGCTGCTGGTGGAGCAAACACTCTCCCCCGCTCACATAAGCACAGCCCACTGACTGCTCCGCGTTACCAGCCACTCACAAAAAAAGTTATTTCTGTTTAGACAAAACAATAACTGTTGGTTAAACCCGCCCGTGCTGAGCTACACCCCGCTGCAGCTGACTCAGAACTGATTTTTTAATGAATCATTTGCAGTGCCATATACACTGACAGGGCCTGACACAAAAATATGATGGGTTGGCTGCCTCCTCTCCTGTGATAATGGGTCCATCACAACATTCGGGATTTTTACATATTTTGTTTTTTAAAGCATTTTTAGCTACTGAGTCCATATAACATTTACATTAACGTTACATGTATGCATTTAGCAAACACAATACAAAGCAACTTAAAAAACAGCAACGAAATTCTTCAACAATATATGCTTACAGATGTAAAGGCCTAATATATATATTAACTACGCATAATGCATGTTAACATAATTACCAAAGACTATAACAATAGAAAACAATTGCATAAAATAAATATTGTTCATTAGTATAACTCACTACTTGCTTTAAACTAACTGTAATGATACAATAATGTAAAAAGTGACCAATTATGGTATTTAGAATGCATTATTAATAACTTTTCCTGATAAACCTTTTAGTTCAGCATTTTACATGTAGTATACAGTAAATGTCAGACTGTGTAACACTACTGTAGATCATGCAATATGTAAACAATTTACTCATCATGAGAATAAACGAAGACACAAAATAAGTAAGGTTTTACTTAAAATAACTTTATTTTACACAATACAATGTATTATTCACATAAAAATAATTAAACATATGATAAGATTCATTTCATTTACATGTATATTTATATTGTACAAAAACTGCAGGAACTTTTTTTTATTGTTATTTTTTATTTGCCCTGTGGACAGGTGACCCGTGTGTGACCCGGCTCATGACATATTCCACAGGTTCTCGGCCTTTTGGCAGTGGGGGGCTTGTTTGAGGTAGTGCTGGCCTTTTTGTTCCCAGGAGGTCTGGCACCATTTCCTCCAGGGAAAACTGTGGCTAAAAAGTGAAAGGAAATGGAAATTATTAGCAAAAAAAGACAATATTGAAGAAATGATTGGCAACTGAAATATTTACATTTCTTTGAAACCATATAAAACAATGTTGTTTTCTTCCTCCACAAAATGCAGCACAGTCACAGCCATTTGGAACATACCTGATGTTTAACATGTGGTCTAGATTTTGCAGCACAAACCGACATAAATAGAAAACAAGCGACTGACAAAATGTCTCAAAAAAATGTCCCACTTGATTTAAATTTATTTTAAAATGTAATTTATTCTTGTAACAGCAAACTGCATTTTCAGCATCATCATTCCTGTCTTTAGTGTCACATGCTCCTTCAGAAATCATTCTCATATGCTAATTTGATGCTCAAGATAAATTTTCTGATTAATAGAAAGCTTAAAAACAATATATTGGAAATAGAAATCTTTTGGAACATAAATGTCTTAACTGTCAAACATTTGGATCAATTCCTTACTGAATAAAAGTATGAATTTCTGTTTTTTTTTTTAATCTTACTGACCCTAGACATCTGAACAGCAGTCTATGTATGAATGATCCTATTCAACATATTCTGATCATATTCTGCCTATGTATATAAAATCTTCAGTGCAAAACATTATAGACAGGCATTGTACCTGGAGCCACATTTTCGTTCGCCCACTGGAAGAACCCACACTGCTGATCACGTGGTTTCCCGCAGGTGTGGAACATTCGCCCCTTGTTTGGCCCATCTTTCATGACGGTCCTGGTCACTGCAGGCTCATTACAGTTACACATAGTCTCACCATCATCACCTCCAGATCCTCTGTTGTTTTGCCTCTGCTGAGGTACGTTCCCAAAGCCAGCTGAGGGCCTGGGAGGTTGGGGATTCTGAGTCATGGGTCCTCTACTCCCTCCGGGCGCTCCCTGCTCAGCCGGCGGATCAGCCCACAGGAAGAACTTACAGTCTCCTGTGTTACACTTGTAAAACTGACGGCCTTGATTGGGACCCTCTTTGCGAACAGTGAGAAGAATGGCATCCTGACCACAGTTACACACAATGGCCCCGCCCTGGGCTGAAGCTGGTGGTTGTGTTGCCCGTGGAGGTGGCAGACTGGCTGTGGGGCGGCTGCCGTTGGCTCCGGGTGCTGGAGGTGTAACCCTGGATGGAGGTGCTGAGTTGGTTCTAGGCACATGATGCTGATTTGATCCAGAGCCGTTATGTGCCCGCGAGCCAGAATCTGCTTCTCCTCCTCGGATATATCTCAAGTTTAAGACCTCTCTGAGAGTCTCATCACATCCTCCGATGCATCCAACAAATTCAAGGGGCATCATAGGTGGCAAACTTCCCCTCTTGAATTTAAGCTTCAGCCTGTCAAGGATTTTATGAATAAAAACAAAACATTATTTAAAATGACCATATTTACTTAGTTAATTCACCCTTATTGTCCATGATTCTTAAGTGTAAGTTAGTTTGCATTAGTTAATACAGTAGAAATCACGAACAAATGAATTTTTTTTAACATTTATTAATCTAGGTTAATGTTAACTTGTTAAAATATATTGATGTATGTTGATAATTCATGTTGTTCATACTACCAAAAAAATTATTTTACAATTTAAGTTAATTTACACGATTAATATAGATAATTAATAATAATATTAATAATGATTAATAATAAATATTAAATGCTGTAAAAGTATTATTCAATGTTTTTTTTCCCTTGATCATAGCTACTACATAAACTAACGCTAACATATAAAACCTTATTGTAAAAATACAAAAATACCAAAAATACAACACTGTTCAAAGTTTGGGGTCAGCATGAGTTCTTTTATGTTTTGAAAGAGGTCTCTTATGCACATCAAGGCTGTTTTTTATTGAAAATACAGTAAAAACAGTAATATTGTGAAACATTATTACTAATTAAAAGAACTGGTTTCTATTTTAATATATTTTAAAATGTAATTAATTTCTGTGATGATAAGCAGATTTCAAATCAGCAAGACTTTCAGAAATCATTACATACGATTTTTGTGCAAACAGTGATACATCAGGATTCTCTGATAAATAGAAAGTTCAAAAGAACAGCATTTATTCAATTTAGTGAATCCCTGCTGAATAATAGAAGGTGCACTAAGCAATTTTTGCCAAACAATGTTGATATTTGAAAGCACCAAAACAAACATGCCCATACCCCAACAGGACCTCGCCCTTATTTTGAAATCTCCGCCCCATACGAACGTACACAACCATGACAACGACGATCGTGGAAACAAGCGAAGATGACACAAGCACTTTCAAACAAAAGCCAACACGGATAAGTTGTGTGAAACGAAGGCACATCCACATTATTTACCTATCAAAAAGAAACAACGCACCCTCGGCATCTGATTCGAGCCCTTCCCGCTCCTTGAGTTTCCCTCCACTGCTGGAAAGCTGCTCCGATATTTCACAGGTCCTTCCTGATCATAACCCTTTTTTTTTATGTTTTTTTTTCTTTGATATTTTTTTATCTGCCATCTCTCTCTATCTATAGTCAATCTGCTAATATCCATCCTCTCTTCTCTCTATCATCGGATCAAGACACGCCCCCTTACTGCTGATTGGCTAAAAGTGTGTTTTGGGACTCGGTCCGACGCTGTGGTCAAAAGCGTTTTTTTAAAAATCGCTTATTGCACCTTTTTTAAAAAACCTTACTGAGTCCAAACTGTTGAACAGTACTGTAAATGCTTCATGATATTAAAATGACTACAAAGTAACGTGATAAGCACAATCCTTACATATGCACTGGATACGGATGGCAAGTTGGACAGATGCTCTCGTCTCTGCTGACCTCCAGAACTGTGTCTGGAAACCACACGGCTGCTTTACAGGCAGGATATCCCATACATGAAAGAAACATCCTGCACAGAGTGACATAAAAAGGGTGATCAGAAGAGGAGGCACAAAAAACAAATGAATAAACTACAATCATTTAAATTCCAGTTATATTAACACATAGTGTTGTCTCACCTTGTGCTGTCTTTCTTCTTCTTCAGCACCATGTCACGGTTACACTGGGGACACTTTCGCACTGGTAATGGTATCTCCATTTCTCCTTGCTCCTGTTCAGTAATCTCCTGAGCAGGGCCCAGATAATTTGACAAAGCCTCATCCAATCTGCAGAAAATATGAAAAGGTTCAAATTTGTACTTAAAATGTAATTGGCAACTACACAGCTGGAACAAACAAAAGTAGAGATGTAGATCTCATTGACCTTTGCAGTGCTACATTCAGACTCACTTCTTTGCCTTCCTCACGGACTCGATAAAAACAGCCTTGTATTTGGCCACATGATAACTGAGGACAGAGGCTTTGTCCTTTCGGCCCTCTGACACAAGTTTAAGGTCAGCCTCCAGCTCTGCTCTCAGGTCTGGTTTAGACATCTCATACCCCATTGAGTTATACCCTGAAACAATGTTACACTCAATTTCACACAAATCACAGATATTAAACCATTCTCTAAAGACTTCAATACTAGCGATATACTGATCTTGTTACCTTCAACGAGACCCATGCCAAGTTCTCCAGGAAGGAACCTCTGGTCAGCCGTCAGCCCCACATACATGCGACTCTTTATGGTCTCAATGTGATCAGCATGTGTTGCATCGGTACCTGCAGCGACAACTCAAATTGAGTGTCACACAACTCATGTTGTAAAAGGTACAAAACTGGACTGATAGATTTCAGTACCAATGCCATGTTTCTCCATAAGTGATATCAAATCAGCCTCTGTCAGAAGCTGGGGTGGACTGGTCTGTCCTTCCACCATCTCAATCGCTGTGGGCTGGAACGTGGTGTCAGCCGTATATAATGGAATAACCTGTGGGGGGAAAAAAAATACTTAAAGGGATAGTTCACCCAAAAATGAAAATTCTGTCATTAATTACTCGCCTTCATGTCGTTCCAAACCCAAAAGACATTCGTTCATGTTCAGAACACAAATTAAGATATTTTTGATAAAATCTGAGAGTTGTTCACATTCAGTAGACCACGCGCACTCGCTGAACGTAAACAACGCTCATTACGTTGATTATGTTGTGGGGTACTCTCCAAAATGATGGAAGACGGTAACTTGAGGAAAATAATTCCTGAATAAATTTTTATTGTTGCAACAAAAAAGTTTTATTGTTTTCTTTGTGCACAAAAAGTATTCTCGTAGCATCGTAAAACTGCGGTTGAACCACTGATGTCACATGGACTGTTTTACTGATGTCCTTGCTACGTTTCTGGACCTGAGAACATTTCAGTTGCATTGCTGTCTATGGAGAATCAGAAAGCTCTCGGATTTCATCAAAAATATCTTAATTTGTGTTTCGAAGATGAACGAAGGTCTTACGTGTTTGGAACGACATGAGGATCAGTAATCAATGGCTGAATTTTAATTTTTGGGAGAACAAACCCTTTAAAAGTGAAACTGATGTGACATAATTAGAAACAAAATGAGGCAAAAAAAGAGTTTGTTTCAATAGTTTAAAAAAGCTTGCCAAAGTGCATCAGTCCATCGAGGTTAGATGAACTCACCAGAGCTTCTTCACAGTAGAAACTGAAGTTGTAATTCTAACTGATGCGTTACTGACACGATTTTTTCATGTTTAATAGAGTAAAGCTGCTTGCATTCAGAGCCGATCCTCCCTATACGCAAAATATGCAAGCTGCATAGGGACCTCGTTTTTGAATTTGGCCAGCGATAATGAAAACATGAATTATAATTTCTTTTAATGCAGTGCGTTGTCGCCCTTTCTATGTAAAAATCAGTCAAATCATGTAATGTGAAAGTCGTACAGTTTTGCTCGAGACTAAAAAAATGAGCTCAAAGCGTACCGAGCTGCGGAAGAGACACTGTTTCTCAAGCGCTTTCCACGAGCGCGATTCAAGACAGAGTTAAATATGGACAAATGCGATTCATTCATTCGTTCATAACTACTCATTCCCCACTATACCCCCCCCCCAACCCTGCCGACACAGTTTTGCGTAGGGCCCCCAGAAGTCTAGGATTGACACTGCTTGCATTACAATATAAGTGCAATATAAATGTGATCAAATGGTTTCTTAACTGAAAACTATATGCAAAGCTATAAATTGTATTATGTTTTGAGAAGCATTCACCTTATTGTACCACTTGTCGTAAGGGTACACTTCCAGATAATTGCGAGCAATGATCGTCAATCCACTCGCTGAGAATCTCTCTTCAGCTATTTCAATCTCGACAGTCACCTCTTGTCCCTGAGCATCTTTGGAGCAACAGGCCAGGAAGTGACGTACTATGAACTCATACAGCCGCTTTTCATTTCCCTTTAAAAAAAGAAAAATAATTAAACACTGTCGTTGTGTAAGTTGGTACCAGTTACGATGGTCCACTCCAAACAGGGAGGTAGGACTAGGGTCAACCCTTTATGACTACAGTGTACCCATCTTCTAATGGCTACTTCCAGCAGGATAATGCACCATGTCACAAAGCTCAAATCAACTCAGACTGGTTTCTTGAACATGACAATGAGCTCACTTTACTCAAATGGCCTCCACAGTCACCAGATCTCAATCCAGTAGAGCAGCTTTGGGATGTGGTGGAACGGGAAATTCGCATCATGGATGTGCAGCCGACAAATCTGCAGCAACTGCGTGATGCTATCATGTCAATATGGACTAAAATCTCTGAGGAATGTTTCCAACACCTTGTTGAATCTATGCCATGAAGAATTAAGGCAGTTCTGAAGGCAAAAGGGGGTCCAACCCGATACTAGCAAGGTGTACATAATAAAGTGGCCAGAAAGTTTATATATAGGCTACTGTATATGGAGATAATACCACATATTGTGCTACTGAGACACTCAAAATTACTGCAAGGGAAATTTCTTCACCGCGACAGCCCTAAAGGGAGTTTGCTCACCTGTAAACTGTTGGTGTATTTAGTGGGGTGAATGGGGGGATGGGCCTGATCAGATTTGTTTCCATTTCGAGGTGTGGGCCCACCGCTTTCCAAAATGCGCTGAGCAAAATTTCCCCATTCGTTGTCTTGTGTCTGTTGCTCAACCAGCGTGGTTAGGTTCAGGTTCTGTGGAAACATGTTGGTCTCAGTACGAGGATAACTGATGAACCTGGAAGGAAACAGACAGGCTGATTTGTGAAGGGACACAACAGACATGCTGTAGACCACAGACATCTGGATGAAATAAGCTTTAACACACCCTTGAGTGTACAGCTTTTCTGCGATTTTCATGGTTTCTTTGGCACTTATCCTCAGTTTTCTTGAAGCCAGTTTTTCAAGTTCCTGGAAAAAGAAATTAAAACGCATTAAAAAATATATTACATTGTTTCTCATCGATTCGGTTGTTGAACACACTTAACTCATTCAGCAGCACTAGTACTCATTTTTGGGTCTTAATGGGTGTAAGCCATTCATAAACTTACAAGCTATACTAACTTTAGTAGCTAATGACCATTGTGTACACAAAACTGTCAAATTTGTCTATATTTATGATTTTGCGTGTAGTGGTATAGCATACACTAAATGAACAAAAGTACACTACCATTCAAAATTTGGGGTCAGTAAGAATAAATTAGGTATAACTTAAGTTTAAAATAGAAAACAGTTATTTAAAATACTAATATATTTTACAATAATACTGTTTTCACTGTATTTTTGACCAAATAAATGCAGCCTGGGCAAGCATTTCTTTCCGAAACATTCGAAAGATCTCACTAAACCCACATTTCTGAATGGTAGCGTATGGGTGTGATGTCTGAGTGTCCACATACACACTTTTGTCCATATTTCCAAATGTTTTAATGTATAAAATCTGTCAAGTTTTAAATGACTTACCACAGTGTCAAGAGGTAAAGGTCGCCATTTGCTTTTTGGTTTACTTGTTACAGATATCACTTTCGCCATCGGATCCTAAGAAAAGATTAAAACCAAACACAGAAAACGTATGATGACTTAATAATGAACTACACAGCTTACATATGTTTTTTTTTTTTTTTTTTTAATTAACAAGTCAAGCAGAAGCACACACCTCCATGCACATCTGATACAGCACAAGGCATGCTGTGTGATTGAAAAGGCGATGTCTTTTCCAGCTGAATTCAACTGATTCCTCTTCATTAGGCTCATGGACAACTATCAAACAGAAATTTCACATACACACAATAAAGCACGTGTGACGACACTGCAAAGCACTTCTTGTACTTGTAAGTAACTGTGTGTGTAAATTAAAAAAAAAAAAAAAAAAACCAGAGTACCTTTGATTTTAAAGAAAGTTTCAGGGACAAAGGCTTGAATGGCTTTAAAACGCTCTACCACAAAGCCAAGGGTCGGGAACTGACAGCTGCCATAACTGATGAGCTGATCAGAGAGAGATTCTGGGAATATCTTCTGCAAGCGTAGAGTCTGGAACCTGGTAAACGATGCCCCTGAAGGAACACAATGTGCATACGCTAAACACGGCCTAGCATGCAGTCACTTGTGTTTATGTTCTCTTCTATATTTAACTAGCTACCGATGCGGAGGTCCAGCTCCTGTCTCACATCCACCGCATCACTGACGTTGACGTCCGGCTCAGTAAGGGTCTCACAGGCTCTCCTTATGGAGTTGGGGGTGATCTCAGAGAACCGTGCACGGAAGACCTGAATGTTTGGCTTCACTATTAAAAGATATCCCATGTTAAAAGGCAGTTAGAGACATACAGCACCAGTGCAGTGAATAACTAGAACCATGATGCACTGACTAAACTCACCTGCTTTGCAAACATCAATGACCTCAAAGCCGATATTTTCTCCTTCTCTGTCACAATCAGTCCAAATGACCAGAGCTTGGCACTGTCTCACCTCCCTCTCCAAAGTCCTCTGGATAATGCAGATGCATATATTAAAATGCAAGCTCATATTCTAAAAGAAACAAATCTAAGAGCACGCATGAAAGTGAATACTTTGATGGGTGTAAAGTTCTCAGGGCAGTACTTCTCCACCTCAGCGTCAAACAACAGGACTGGATTACAACTATGCCTGTGAAAACACACCACACGACGAAGTTTAACTGAATATGTACACTGCATTATCATTAGAGATGTGAAGAAGTTTTTACCATTTCTGAAAGGGAGCTTTGAATTCGAGACTCAAGAGATGTCCTGACACGGATGTCATGCTTACAGTTACATTCTGTGAACAAATACACACCACGATCAAAAACAGACCCTATATACTACTTACACGTACTAATTAACCCCAAAAATGACTCACTTGACCAAAGAGGTGGTATTCGTACTCATATATTTTATTGTAAACAGAGTAGCCTTCTCTCTGTCAAGAACAAAAAAGATTCATTACCAGTGATGATCACTATCACATACAAATATAAACAACATTTGACAGACATGAAAAAAGTAACAACTCGTTTAATAACTGCTATAAGGTCTGACATTACGGATGAAAGTAGCTTAACTGTGTAACACTCACTCTTCTCGAGCTCCCGTTTGACATGATCTCTGCTATGCCCTTAGCTGCATCGTTCTTCTCGGCAACACAGAGCACTTTCTTAATCTGTGTGCGCCTGATCATGCTTACAGATACTTGTCTATAAAATCGACTGTCGATGGTCACTCTCAGTGATCTAAACAAAACGTTCATAACTGTGATCTAGCGGCGCATGATCACTGTCATCTCCCAACACTACATCAAAACAACAGCTTCCCGAGGAACATAAAACCCTGACGACCTATAAGTTAACTGAGATAAAACATAGCAGCGAAAACGGGAAGAAATCTCTGTAAACGTTTTTTAAAAAGTGTGAACACAGCAGACGAATCAGCTCTGGGTAAAAACTTCCAATTTCGGCGCCCACTTCTTCTTCTTCGGATTTTTGGCGTATTCCGCACCACAGGCACATACCGCCACCAACTGTTTATATATTCATACGTTTATTTTATTAATCATCAATACCTCATATTTTATTCATATTTATTATAGTTAATTTTATGTCGGGTTCACCCAAGTTATATTTCTGGCTGCTGCGTGTTTAGCTCCCATGCCAAAAAAAAAAAAAAAACAGTTTGTGTGTTCCCCTTTATTTAACTATTAAATTATTTTTTAAAATCTTGTTTCTGCCATATATTCCATTACTATTCTTTGATTAATACCTTCTTTTAATCATTTTCCTAATATCTAATGTGTCTTATTTTTTTCTTTATTACCTTTTTAGTTCTTTATCGTTTTAATTCTCTCTATGCTATTTTCAACATTTTAACGGTTTCTATCACACCACAAAAAAACACATTTAACTGTGACATATTTACCTATTTTGTATAGTGATGCATTTAGTCCTGTGTAATCGATTTTAAAATCACCTCATCTTTCCTACATCTTCCAAAATTGTATACTTCTGATTAATTGATTTTATAATAAAATCTTCCTGTATCAGCTATGTCCCACTTCTTCTGCCACTCTTTTCGGATATTTGATTTATTAACCTATTTAATTTCCCCTCTTCCTAAAGGGACTTCAATCTCGACTTTCCGGCGCCATGATGACGAGAATTGTCGTAAAAATACCGTGAAGCAATCTGTTTAGAATGCTGTGTTGTCTGTTGTGTATTTTCCCAACGACATGTCAATAACCTAAAAACAAATAATAATTCGTTAAAACCAATCAATCAGTCTACATGTATGTATAATAGCGAGTCGTGTCATACATTACGAATAATATAATTTCTCCCCTCGAACAATCAGGCGACACACATCATAACAAACGCAACACGCTGTGTCTCAAAACCTAGTTAGACACCTACGTGAGTAGCATATTTGGTCAGAGTCCGCTCAGTAAGCGTGTCCAGACTGCTGTCTATCTAGTCAGCTCTCTAGGTGTCGAACACATTCGCTTCCTCGTCAGGACAGTCACGTGGGAAGGTTACGCTCGTTTAAATATGGCTGCTGTTGGAGGATGTCAGTTTATTGAGCAGCTGGAGTACATTGTAATAGCGGCGTCTTCGTTTAGATTTGTTATGTAGATGCCTGGTTATAAATAGGCTTATGTAAGCGGCGACGATTGATAGATGTATGAGATTTATATCAGGTGACATCAGAGGTCTGTCAGGCTTGGAGAGCATCGTCTTCAGGCTTAATGTATTTCAGATCGTGATCTGAATCTGTGGACTGACCATCCGTGCTGCAAAGACGGAGAGTCCTCAGTGCACGGCGTATTTATGATTTATGTTTTTAAAATGATGTCTTTGTGAAATATTATGCTTTCATCGATTTAGATGCTGGGGCATATGGAAGGGTAGGGCTATTTCTGCTGATGTCTCTCTATAGACTCCGAGAACATGATTGGCTCACCAGATGTGGTGGCTTTTACCAAAGAAGATGACTTTGGGGACTCGTTCTCGGATCCGTGCTCACTTCCAGAGGAGTTTTCTGTGCCTTTGTTTGCTCATGCTGCCAATGCAAATCCCTGGACGAAGACATCCTTTGCGAAATTCTCGAAAGATTTCATACTCATCTCTGAATTTTCAGAACAGGTCGGTCCTCAGCCTTTACTCACCATTCCCAATGATCCCAAAGTGTGTGGGACGTTTGACCTTAAC
Organism: Cyprinus carpio; assembly: GCF_018340385.1. Classification (NCBI taxonomy): domain Eukaryota; kingdom Metazoa; phylum Chordata; class Actinopteri; order Cypriniformes; family Cyprinidae; genus Cyprinus; species Cyprinus carpio. Next base: position 20,177,707 of record NC_056599.1, on the reverse strand, counting down.
TACTTCTCACTTCGCATCATGTCTGTGGACTACCAGGCGTCCTTCGTTGGGCATCCTCCTGGCAGCAACTACCCAAAGCTAAATTTTGTGGAGGACTCAAAAGTTGTCCTGGGTGATTCCAAGGAAGGGGCGTTCGCTTACGTCCATCATCTGACGCTGTACGACTTGGAGGCGCGTGGATTTGTGCGCCCCTTTTGCATGGCCTACATTTCCGCGGACGAAAGGAAGATCATGCATCAGTTTCAAGAACTGTCGTCCGGGTTTTCCAAGGCTTCCGAATTTTTAAAACTAGGCAACAGGAAGGCTTTTGCGAACGAACTGGAAAAGAAACTGAAAGACCTGGAGTACACCAGATCGGTGCTGCACAAAGAGACTGAGCTGCAGAAAATGAACAATGGCTGTTACTCCACACAAGCTATTGAGAAGGCGAATGAATTGGCCAATGTGGAGAAGTCCATCTACGAACACAAAGATCTGCTGAGGCAAATAACATCTTATCCGTCCAGGAAAAGAAAAGATGTAGATTTTGTACAACACGAGACGGAGACACCAGGTGACACGAGTGTAATAGACGATACACTAAATATTAATCATTCTGATAAGACTGTGGAAACCGAAAGCGAGAGTAGAAAGTCCTCTTACACGCCTCAGCTCATAAAGGGCAAATCTGCGAAGTGCTTTGATAAACGCTTGAAAACGATGGAAGAGCTCTGCAACGCCAGCTTCTTCCACCAAACTCTAGAGCAACTAAACATAATTGAGAAGTCATTCCGAGGAGATCTGTGCCTTATTTACACTAGCCAGATCGACAGGGCCCTTCTGAGCAAACAGAGCGTTACTAGCTTCCTCTTCGAAGCTGAACGCGACTCGGAGTACGGAGGAACCTCAAAGGACTTCAGTATTTCTTCCAACAACCCAACTGTCCCCATTCTGAACTTATCTGGCGAGCCGCTGAGTCTCGAATCGTACACCACCTGCATAGATGTAGATCACGTTAAGCCAGGTGTGGAGTCTATGGAAGGGCGTCCCGAGTCCAGTACGTCTGACATTACGCAGGAGACCTCAGAGGCGGCCGACACGGAGACCAAAGGGAGTTTCAGTAGCGACAAGAGCATCGAGGCTTTTGGAGGTTTTAGTCCTTCCAGTCTACAGGCAAATTACTTTGATGGTCTGGAACGAAAGAGCAAGGTATCCATTGCATCAGCATCTGAAAACGCATCCGGCTCTGTTGCTGTCCCTCAAAGGACGTCTGACGGGAATCTAGTCCCGATGGATGCAGCCTGCTGTATTGGACAGGACGGTTTCATTTTTGAGGAACCTTTAGTTGAGCTCGCTCAGGAGTGCTGTGGCGATACAGTGGTGAACCAGGAGCCTCTGTCTCTTCTTCACGGAGACCCTGCCTTACAGATGGACTACATTCTGGAAGAGTCGGCCCTCGCAGAAAGCCCGAACATGGGACTGACTTTTTCTGAACTAAACACTGAGGAGGTGGCAAAAATTACTATCGAAGATGTCTCCGACAGTACGAGCTTCATGAGCGCCTCCACCAGTTCTGACCGAGCGGCGTCTCCGTTCACCTACGGCAGTGCGTCGACGCTGAAGAAGAAGAAGAAAGCGGGTCACAGCGCTCTTCGATTCATCAGGCAATATCCGTTTGCGCAGCAAGCCATTTTCTGTCTTCTGAGTGGCCGGACGCTCGTTATTTTAGGAGTGGACGAGGGCACGGTGAGGAAGCTAGTCAATGCTTTGTTCATTTTCGTTCCCAATCTCGGCAAGTACGGTGAAACCGTCCAACCGTGGCTTTCATCGCCATTTCAGCTCACCGACCTGCAGAGATGGAAACTTATTGGATTGCAGAGGTATGTGGCTGACCTGTAGTCAATCAATAACTCCGTATCATGGTTTCAAAAGCAGCCAGTTTTGTTGCTTGCAATGCTTTAAATCAATGACCAAAAGTGCAGTGTTAATTATTTTTGGTATTTCCTCTTTTTCCCAGAGCTGCCTCCCCGGCTGGATCCAGCATTCTCCACTCTTTGAATCGATACAGCCGTTACATAAGCATTTTGGACTGTGACAACAAGACCCTCCGGTGTCCGCCATACAAAGGAACTCTAGTAAGCCATTTGGCAGACCACAGGACTCAGATCAAACGTGGCAGTACCTACTTCCTCCATGTTCAGGGTATGTTGACTCAGCTTATAGCCAAGGCCTTCCTTTACACATTCTGCCATCACATTCACCTTCCCATGGACATCAACGACCAGGGCTCGGTAACGTCACGCAGGACTAATTTCTTGTTGCAGCTCGGCTACACTGTGGAGGAGAGTAAAATCGTCCAGTACCTAAGTGAGCTCATCAAGCAGCATTACATTCAGGGGTCCTCGAAGGGGGCCAACCAGTCTTTTTGTTTTAATTACACCACCAGCTATTTGTACAAAATCTGAATGTGTCCACTATCTGTTCCACATTAACCCCGATAAAATCAGGAGACCAAATGTATTGAATGTAATCACCTTTGTTTTTGTTCACAGCATTCCAGGAAGCAGCAGGTTGAACGTCTGGTGTTAGAAAATATGGTCTTGACTATTTGTTTAGTGCAGAGGTTGCATACTTAAATCTATTGCCAAACCGTCTTCAGTAAAATGGAGAAAATGGTTCCTCTTTGAGGCCTTACAAAAAGCTATGAAATAAAATGAAGACTGCAAAATTTCAGTTGTTCAAGCACAAGTAGTTGTTTTGAAAGAAGCCAAATGAAACGGTTTGTTTAAATATGTGTAGTCCCATGCTTGTTTTCATTGACAGCTACAGTTATGGGAACAGCAGCAGGAGAGTCTCTAATCACCATTTAATGAATCTGGTCCTGGTATCCCATTTAATAATTAATGCTTTTTGTCTTCACAAGGAAAGCAACTGTTGCTGCATGAAAATCACAAGCATAATTTAATGGAACTAACTTGCGTGGCAACAGAACAGTATGTTATGATACACATTCTCCTCCTTAAATATGCAGCCTTTATAAGATGCATTAGCATTATATGTATTTCAATCAGCAGATAATTTGATGTTAATTCATGGATTGGTCAGTTATAAGCTTTTTTGATAATTAATACACTAAACTGATTAATAACATAGGGAAAACATGCAAATTTGCAGATTTTTCCTTTTTTCTGCTCTCCCCAGTGGACAAAATCTGAGGGGGAAAACTGATTTTTTTTTTATAATACAACATTGAACAAAGGTTAAAGGCATGGTTAAACAAAAATGGAGCCAGCTACCCTTAGTGTTTTAACGTAATTGTGTGATAAGGTGAACGAATGTACTGCATGTAAGTTGTCACACTATGCATGTTTGAAGAACACAAAAATGTAATGACTGCAAAATATGGTGGCAGTTTTTAGACCCTTCCATTGTATCTCATGTGTTGTGCTGTTCAGCCTTTCTAGGTGTATTTAAAATGGATATAAATTGTCTAAGTTGTGTGCAAGCAACGTCAGCATGAGTAACTATGTGGATGAAGTGGCACTTCATTTGAATGGCTGTTGCAGTGATGTGAAATGAACGATAATGATGGTTGTTACCAAAATACATGGTCTGTAATTGTTATTCCCACTACTGCATGATAGCAGTTGTAGTTCAGAATTACAGATCTTGACCGCCACCGCTGTGTTTCATCGTAAGTGTGTCTTAATAGCAAGTTGTTTTGGCTACCCAGTAATTATTGGCCTTTGTAACGATTTGTCAGAGACAGATTTCTCAGCATTTAATTGCGGAGTCTGTTGAATGTAAATTGAGAATAAGCCATACCATTATACGCACATCAGCTTCTAAGAAGGTTATTTCTTTTTGTGGTTTCTGAACACATCTTGTTTGCTAGAGCTGTCCAAATCATGCATTTTTGTTGCTTCTTTACACAAATCTATTTTAAGACAGTATTGTGAGCTTGTCCGGGGTATATTCGTCATGCTGAAATGTTTATGGATCTTAAATCGAGTAAATTTTGAGGGTCATCTGTGTGCTTTGAGTTGCTGCCCATTGTGAAATTTCTCTGCCTTCAGTTTCATTAAATTATTTCTGATTTAGCTGTTTTGCATCATTATTAAATGGCATCATACCAACCCTGTCACAGTCTGTCTTTAGCAAAAACCGACTTAACTTTATTATATAGTAAAAGGCACATGATTCGTCTCATTCCGAATTTGTAATGACTTACACATGTCAGCTTATTAGAGTAAAAAGTAACAGTGAGATGTAAATTTTACACTTAATGAGCAAGAAAAAGGTCGTCACATGTTCACGTTTACAATATTTGAGGCTTTATTTGCACTGCATATACAGCTTCATTGCACCAGTTGGTTATTTTCTTCTGTTGATCTGTTTTAAGTGTACAGTAAGACTTTTCATAGATTACTTCAGCTTATTCTGCAATGGGTGTAACCCCAGAAGTGAGAGAAAACGTGACTAGAACACACTAGAGAAACCCATGAAATGTATAGTCAAAAACGGATCATTTGGTGATTTATATGAAAGGGAAGTCATCACATTGAGGTGCATGATGATTGCAGAGTGTTATTCAGGCCTTTGTGGCCATTAAATCAACAAATCTTAGCAAATAGTCGGAAAGACCGCAATTATAACTCTGGCAGCCCAGGCATTGGGAACTTTCCAGCAAAGTCTTCGACTTCCTTTCGAATTTCCTTTATTTTCAGTTGGTACTTCTCATTTCGAGCCAGTTCATCCTTAAACTCCTTCAAAGTCGCTTTAGGGTTCATGTTTCTTTGGATCTCCAGTGTCAACTCAATGCCTGAGGGGCACATACACATTGTCAATTATAATATCAAGAACAATATTCTTTAATGTTTCATTATTGCATAAAGCTCACCCTGGTGAATGAACTCGGCGACCTTACGGAAATCATCCTCCAAAAGTCCTCGAGATGTAAGAGCAGGAGACCCTAAACGAAGGCCGCTGGGGCGCAAGGCACTTTTATCACCTTCATTACAAATTTTGGAAAGAGAATCAGTGGAATAGCGGATTAGATTGTTGTAGTAAAACATACAAAAAGATGTCTAACATGATGTTTTTTTTTTAATTTTCAATGCACCTGGGCAGGTGTTCTTGTTGCAGGCAATGGCACAAGCCTCCAGGACTTTCTCTGCTCTTCCTCCATCAGTTCCATTTGAACGAAGATCAACCAAGATGAGATGATTATCTGAGCCACCTACATATAGAAACAAAAGATGAAGTGAACACAGCTCTGTCACCCTCAGCCAACGGTTTCATTTACGTATAATTTATTAAACCCTTAAGGAACTCACCTGTAACAACTTTGTAGCCCTTTTCCATTAGGGTGGCTGCTAAAGCCCTGCAGTTTGCTAGAACTTGCAACTGATAAGTCTTGAACTCTGAAGTCAGAGCCTGCTTTAAAGCAACAGCAACCCCTACGCATCACAAACAAATAAAATAAAATTAAGCACATAACCAAGAATACTGATAATCAGTTGTCATAAAAAGTAAATATTTTTTAGGTTATAACGTATTAAATTAAATAATTTATTAAAACAACAATTAATTATATAATTAATAAATATTTACCATTTAATTTAAATACGGCATATATTGGGTAGGAAAAAAAACTGCAATCAGTTTAAGGATGTCAGCTGGCAGGAATATTAATCAATTGTCATAAAATTTAATTCGTCATTTTTTAAAGTAAAAACATTAATAAATGTAAATAATTCAAAATAATACTTATTGTTTCAATTAAATAAAGCATATATTGTATGTGCTTTATGTCCATTTTCATAAATATTAATCATTTGTCATTTAGTTAAGTGATTATATAAATTTAGTTAAGTGATTATATCAATAAACACTTATTGAAATCATGTAATTTATAATTAATAAATTTTCTGTTTAATTTAAATAAGCTTACAAAATAAATATATGTTTAATTAACACGGTTTCATTTTTAAATTAATGTTTACAGAAAATGCATATATTCCATTAAAACAATCTGAAGATTGTAAAATATTTAAAATAACTATTGTCTTTGAATTTAAGTAATAACTCTCAGGGTAAATTCAGTACATATTTTATTTATATATATATATATATATATATATATATATATATATATATATATATATATATATATATGAATCACTTGTTGTATTCCTTATTTAATTAATATGAATCACTTGTTGTATTCCTTATTTCACATACATATATATACATATACACACACACTATACAGCGGGTAAAATAAGTATTGAACATTTTTCTCAGTAAATACATTTCTAAAGGTTCTGTTGATATGAAATTTTCACCTGATGTCAGTAACAACCCAAGTAATCCATACACACAAAGAAAACAAAATAGATAAGTTTAAATAAGTTAAGAATTAAGTTGAATGACACAGGGAAAAAGTATTGAACATGCTTACTGAAATTTATTTAATACTTTGTACAAAAGCCTTTGTTGTTAACGACAGCTTCAAGACGCCTCCTGTATGGAGAAACTAGTGGCATGCATTGCTCAGGTGTGCACCTTTAGAAATATATTAACTGAGAAAAATGGTGACGTGTTCAATACTCATTTTACCCGCTGTATATACATTTATATAACATACCACTAGACTGGTCATGATAAAATGACAGTGTTCCTGCATGCTCTCCTGGCAGGCACTGACATGACTGTCAGATGGGTTGATAAAGGGCCAGCAAACAAATGGTGCTTGTTGTCAAGTGTTTACAGTCAATGTAATCTTTACATACAGAGACATACTTGTGCGCTCTAACATCAGATGACTGTACAGACAGTGTTCTCAACATCCGATTGGATGGTTACTGAACTAAATTAAACAGCAAGCTTAATCAAATTACATGTTGATTAATAAATCATGGATTAATCATAAACATTCCTAGTTTAAATGCAAACTTACCTAACCTTATCTGACCTCATATAACTATCTCAACTTATCTCATCTCATCTTATCTAATCACATGGAGGACGTCAGCTCTTACCTGCAATGGCATGGTTGTGAGGGCCGCCCTGCAGTCCAGGAAACACTGCCTGGTTGATCAGACTCTCCAGGTTATACAGGGTCTCCTTGCCTGTCTTTGCATCAACACTACGAACCCCTGAAATTCAAGAGTGTATAATGACAGTACTGTCAATGGCCTAGATTTAGTGTAACAGCAGCTCAGTTCACACTGAACTCACCCTTCCTGAAGAAAATGACTCCTGCCCTGCAGCCCCTCAGGGTCTTGTGGGTGGTGGTGGAAACAACATCGCTGTATTCAAACGGAGACGGCACGACTCCTGCTGCGACTAAACCACTGATGTGAGCCATGTCTGCCAGAAGATACGCTCCGTTCTCATCTGCAATCTTCCTCAGGCGACTGTAGTCCAGGTTACGGGAATAACAGCTGGTGCCTATGGTGCACAGAAACGTTAATGGTGATGTCTGTCGTTTCTTTTGATGTTGAATTACTTTTTGTTTTTTCTCCAACCAGCCCATCAGAGCAGCACTGACTCCTTTATTTTTGCAAAATCTCTTATATCAGGTATAAGTGGTGGGCATAAAATGTGATTATTAATTACTTTAAGAAAATCAGTTTAATTTTTTTTTCCAAATAATTTATTAAACACTATTAAAACAACAGATAGATGAAAAAATGGTTTTCAAGTAAGACAATTTTTTTTAATTATTATTAATTATATTAATTAAATTATAAAAGCTATACATAGTGCAGTAAAAAAAAAAAATCCTCAGATTTTAGAAACGGCACTGACCTGCAATGATAAGTCTTGGGTGGAAAAGACGAGCATTTTCCTCAAGTCTGTCATAATCGATGTATCCAGTTTCTGGATTGACCTGGACACAAACAAAGGAATACAGGTTTAATATACAAGTGTTGTCTCAGCATTAGGGTTTTCTGTGCCCTAGTATTTACTCTTAACGTGTTGTCGATTTGAAACTTTGAATGCAAGATTCAAACTGTTGAATGCTAAAGGATTTATACACCCTGAAGAAGGCCCTTAGGCTGAAACGTGTCAGTATTGTTAAACATTAAACTAGTGCTGGAATCTTTTTTTCACAAAGGCATCATTCACCAAATCAGTCCGTATGCTGCAAATTCTGCCCATGTTACTTGTCTGGTTATCACTTTGACCTTCTAGCCAAATTACAAAATGCCAGTTTCCCCATTACTTCAGTTTAGAGTTCACCACAGTGTTGATTCTAATCGCAAGGTCACCTTATACGGCATGGACTCAAAGAAAATGGAAGTGGCTGAGATTTTCTTTTTGTCAGTCATGAAGCCGTGGGTGAGATGGCCACCATCAGGAAGATCAAGGCCCATGATGCGCCCATGAGGTTCCACTATGGCTGTGTATATGGCAAAGTTCGCAGGTGACCCTGAGGAAAAAAAAAAACAATGTGCGCTTGAGTTAATGTTTCATATGTTACATCATCTCTTACAGCAACAGTCTAGTGACACAGAAACAAACCCACCAGAGTACGGCTGAACATTCACTCCCCATTTCTCCGGGTCGAGGCCGTACACCTTGAGAGCTCGTTCCTGACACAAGCGCTCCAATTCATCGACATGCTCCGTGCCTCCGTAATACCTAACAACGTTAAACAAAGTCTGAAGCATTTTTTAATGCACAAGCTCATTTTCTAAGTGCAAAGTGTAAATCTTATTGGCATATGCAACAACATAAAATTGTAATGTACCAGTACATAAAATGTAGTTGCACAATAGTCACCTCTGACCAGGATAGCCTTCAGAGTACTTGTTGTTCATGCAGGAACCCAGAGCCTCCAAAACAGCCCGACTAGTGAAGTTCTCAGAGGCGATGAGCTCTAATCCATACGTCTGTCGCTTCTTTTCCTTCTTTATTATGTTAAATACCTAGTGCATACAGAAATATTTCTGTATTCATTTGATATGAATCATACTTCAGCTGAGCAAGGCTAGGCTAAAGCTGCAGATCAGAGTCTAGGAGACCAGATTTCATCATAACTAGTCAAAATAAAAAGGTTTGCACAGCAGAATATCACTCATGGTTCACCGCAAGGAGTCTTGAGGCTGTCTTACCTCTGGATCATTTGTGCTCAGAGGTTCCAGCATCATCTTGTTATGAGATTCCCATGTTTTATTGTGATGGCCGTTGATCTGTGCCATACTTTATGATCTCTAGAGGGAAAAAATGTTATATGTAAATGTTAGGAGACCCCCCATATGCAAAACATACTCTATAAACCGGGTAACATAATATGTAATAATAGCATTAATGTACTTGATCTCTTTAAAAGAGTATTCTTGGATCAAATGCAGAGTATGAATTTGCTTAGACTGATATCTAGTAATCGATTTTAAATCAAATAACGCTGAAATAAAACAGTAAACAGTAATAAAATTACTAAAACTAAAATAAATGAAGGTAAATATATTCAAAAATAACTAAAACGCAAATTAAAAGCACACGAAAACTGAAGAGAGAAAAAAAGTAAAAGGTAATTGAGAATATTAATAAAAACTGTAATAGTATATAAATAACCCTAACGTAACACTGCTCAGCTGTCAATCAAATGACGCAGCTGCAGAGCACGCTTCTGACAGACTGCGAAACCAACTTTGAGCAGGTTTCTCTCACTTCTCTCATCTTGTCGAGAACTTTAAAGGTAATTTTAGATTCGCAGCTACTGAAACATAAACCGGAACTACTGCGTCTAGGGTTACATTTTTCCCGCGAAATACATCCTGTAACTATTACATCTCAAACGACGAGTGGCTAAGGGACAAATGTTTACTTTATAATAACGAAAACGACGTGATTCTTTGACATGCAGGTGTTATATAGCAATTTGTACGTGCTCTTTATGCACCCATTTGCACAACGGTAACAGATTAAAGCATTCATCCATCGGCCGAGAATGTGGAGCACATGCAGACAGTCACAAGATTTTGATTTGCTCCACTACATCAAAACTGCTTTACGTTACCTACGCTTTAAACAGTGTTTATCTATACAGATGTGATGACACAGAATGAAAACCTTCTTCTGCTTACCTTTACAAATGTGGTTAATGGTTCGCCCCAAGTTGCTTTATGTGAAAACTTTCTTTTAGGTTTCCTCGTGTCGAAGTCCGCGAAATTTGGAAACCAATCAGCGCGCGGCGGGGCGTGGCTAATCTCTCTCCTGCCCCGCCCACACCGAAAGGCGTGATACAGCGAGCACATTTTCTTCATTTTCACCTTTTTGTTCTTTATTGTCTGCATTTTTTTGCTTACCCTTTTTGTTAATATCTCATATAATACATGCTACAGTCACCCTGGAGGTATGGAGTGTCCAATATGATAATACTAATATATGTAGCCTAACAATAATAATATAAAATATGTATTTTAAAAAAACTTGACCAAATGTTTCTGATGCCGACTGTCAATACATTTAACAACTACAACATTTAGAATAAAAAAAAAAAAATGTTAAAGTACAAAACTACACCTTAAAAATCAAAACAGTTTTTCAGGTTCGCAAGAATCGTCAGATACACGAAACAATTCACAATGTAATGCAAATAAATGTTCAAAAAACATTCTGAGATTTTATTGGTGTATGTTATTCTTTACATTATTTAAAGAAGAGAATACCATCAGAACATCATTTTGAATGACACCAGGTCCTTTACATCTGAGGACAGATTATTACGTTTTTATCCTTACAATAATCCTTTAAACTGAGACTGCAAAGTTGACTCAGCTACATGTGGCAATATGTTAATATATTAATAAATATGTCTGTATTCCTAATATCACTGAGTGAAAGCAAGCATTAAGATTTAGCATCAGGGCTCTCACAAAGGCATTTTATTTCTGCTTTCTGGGTTAATATACTCTGAAATATTCCTGTTCAATGGATCGCTGTGTTATAGCATCCCACATTATGTTTTGCTTTGTCTTCAAAAATAACATTGTCAATATCATCGTATACTGTCCACAAATGCATCAAAACCTCTAAGAATCCACTATTTGGATTATTTGAGAGACAACGTATGTAGTCCTTTAGTCGCTGCTGCTGCCGCCTGCGTTGCTTCTTTTGCTACAATGACAGAAGAATACAATAATGAATCTCTGATTTCCAGCGAGACATTTTCACAAGTTGCTCTACAACATTAACAAATGCTGTCAATTTACCTTTACGTTCTTCTTCTTTTTTTCGTGCAGCCTCCTCACGCTGCTTTTTGATAATGGCGAGTCGAGCGAGGTCAGCTTTAGCTTGATCTGTCTTTCCTGCTAAATGCATTTTCATATACCTCTCCTTGGCCTTTTGCTTTTCAATCTCTTCTCTGAAATACGAAAAGACTCTTATTGAAAGAGCTGAAAAGGAACAGATTCACGTGTCTAGATATCGAGCAATAACAAAAAATGTGACATAACATGATGGTGAATAATGAGAGGGTATTAAGTAGCTGAAGGAAAATGCTGTTAGCTTCACTCACCCCAGTGTCTCTTACCTTTCTCTTCTGGAAAGCTGTTTGGGACCCTCGAGTTCTATGTCTGTGACTTTCTTTGCTTTTTGGGCGACTCGATTGGGATTTTCAATCTCTATCAAGCCCTCAACACCCTTCCTTTTCTGTGACAAAAAAGAGATCCGTGTTATTATTGTTAACTGTAACTAAAACTTAAAGGGGTCGTGAACTTCCTGTTTTATTATTTTGTCCTGCTCCTCAAGGGCCACTTATACAGTTATCAAGATTCTTATATCAAAAACATCACAGAAGTAATAGGCTATTTTCTGTCCTGTTTTTAACCCCTCATCAGAGCGCTCTGTTTGAACAGGTGTGGCAGATTATAGACTCGGAAGTAAACGCCCACTGTTGTGATTGGCTAATAGTTGTGTATGTTTGACAGCCTACATCCTTCACAGATGGACGCTGCTGTAATGAAGTTAATTTCTTACTGACGCGGTCTGGATCTTCATTAAAAATAAAGTTTTCCACTCTTTACTAATGTTAGGATCAGAAGGAAGGCACAGTGTCTTATCACCATCATCGGAGCACTTTTATTGTTTGGTTTCTGCGTAGACCTGTGCATTCGCCTTTCTTGTAAACACTACATGCGTGAAGCGGTGGGCAGAGCTAAACAGGCAGTGATGTAGAAGCAGACATTGATCTACGTCTGCAGAGGCGGGGTTTATCCACACTATGACATCATAGAGTGGCACATTCCACAAGCTGTCCTTTTGGCAGATTGGCTTCAATATAAGCTGTTTTTAGACTAATGGGAACATTTTGAGTTCTAAAACTTACAGGATGTTTTTATAGTTAAAGGACCTCTTACATGTCAGCAGATCAAAGGAAATTTTGACTTCTAAGTTCATGACCCCATTAAAAAAAAATTCAAAAGTAACAAATATTAAATGAAAAACTTAAACCTAAACAAAAATGAGAAATGCTCTAGCAACTAAATGAAATAAAATAAGTTTAAGCTGAAGTACCACAAGTACTAAAAACTAAAGAAATAAAGCTAAATAGAAATATAAAAAAACAAAACAAAAAAATACAACAAAAGACCGTGACAAAATTACTAAAACATACACACATTTAAATTTAAATATAAGAAGCTAATTCAAGACATTAATAAATACTATATAAGTAAATAATAATATTGAAATTAAACTGACAAGAGACAAGAGATCAGTTTGTTTTCATATAGGCCTTTTGTGCATTCATACAAAAGCTCATGATGAAACTTGACCAAATTATTTGATACAACGTCTGCTGAAGTATCGCCGACCTACAGTATATTAATCCTTCAGATGACAGTGACATTCCACACATATACATACATACACACATACATATATATATACATACATACATACATATATATATATATTTACTCCATTCCAAACACAGTGATTGAGTGACTAATCAAAAAGCAATGCTCCGCTCCACCCAATAAGATTCCACATTAATGAGACGGAGTAAGAGCGTGTCTGACACATTAGACGGAGTAAGAGCGTGTCTGACACTTGGCTGAATGTCTACGTCCAGCCACAGTCGTCTCAGATGAATGAAACTGCAGGAGGATCTATAAGTAGGTGGACAGCTCTGCAGGAACACGGCCTCGTCATCATTCTAAAAGAAAACTCACCTCAGACCCCTCATCGTCACTGTCCTCTGAACCTGACCCTGTCAGTTTGTCCTCGCTCTGGTTGTCGTTCACTGCTGCACCTTCTTCTTCTTCCTTCTACAATGTAAAATAAACCATTAGCACATGCAGCGATGAATCAGTTTAGCCAGTTTGACTTGCGGATGGGCGCTTGAATCAGAAAGTGCTTGTAGTGAGTGGAGCTCTTGAGAATCAGTCACCTTCTGCTGTATTCTGACCACTGTTACATAAAGCTGTGATGTAACAGAAGTAGAGCTTTGAATGTAAACGTGCAGCTGACCGTAACAAAGGGACGCGGTTCAATTAAGTGGACTAAATGAGTGGAGACGTCTGCCTTACGTCACCTGAGAGATGTGTTGATTCACTGGAATGTTATGAATTATCACCGTTATGATTATTTTGATTAAAAATGCCATTACAATTTTTAAAGAAATGAAACATATACATGAATAAATTGTTGACAGTGGGATTAATAACATATTTTTTTAAAAACTTTTTTAAAACACCATCTTAAATGTTGATGCTTGCTTTCAGTGTCAGCCGTATTTTAACCCATGTTTGGTATTTCTGTGTGAATTTGTAACCCAACTTGCCTTTTTTCGTTCTTTTTCTTCTTTCATTTGAGCATCTATTTCTTCGGGACTCGTGTAAGTTCTCATGCGACCTTTATGGCCACCTTTTTTCCCTAAAAATGAACAAATAAAAAAAAAAGCAAATCAACACTGTTCTCAATGAAAATAACACAGAAGACGTAGTTTAAACGTACAACATCCAGACTGTGTATACTGCCAATCATAAGAACAGACTACGACAGCTGTGTGTGCTGCCACAACAACACGATCCCTTACCTCCTTTAGGCATGATGAAGATTAAACTGGACTTGATATAAAAACAAAAACAGTCGACTGGAGCACAACAAACGCGTGGTACAGTTATGACATATCAGGTTGCCACACTTCACCACACTCTCGCGTATCCAACTCTGTAGATAACTTACTGAACGGCAGCAATTAATTATAGTTACGTGGTTTTATTGGGCTCTGGGGCGATACAGTCAATAAAGAAGATACAAAATCGCACGATTAAGTAGGTACAGTCATCGATTAGCATATAGCCAGCTGGTCCATGTTCCTATATTTAAACTCTGGCACTCGATAAGACACCTATCCTGACGCAATATGCTGGAAGAGAGTATAACACCACGGCTTCACCATAATAAAACCATTGCTGATATGTGAAATAGTCCGGATTCAACGCAGTCCGCTTTGGCGATGGAAAACAAGGCTGGAAGTAAGTATAGTTCGTGTTTTATGCGCGAGAACGAAGGCAGCTCGTTGACGTGACGATTCGCTCTAAAAGGACCGTTGGCGTGACGTCATCCGCTCGGCGACAGAAATCGAGTTCTTCACGCAGCGGCTCGCTGTTGCTAAATAACCGAGACGATCTCTTATTGTTTAAATAACACAATGCCCAAGGTGAAAAGGAGTAGGAAACCCCCTCCAGATGGTTGGGAGCTCATAGAGCCGACTCTTGACGAGCTGGACCAGAAAATGCGCGAAGGTTTGTTCAGAGATCTACAAACTAGCCTTAAAGCTAGCGAGGCGATTGTTTGTTTTGGGATGTTTAATCAGTCAGAATGAATGTCAGTGTAGTTAACATCCATACTCGTTTATTTAGGATGGAAAGATGTACTGTTTTTATGTCGCTTTTATTGTGAATTCGCTACGATGCTTGTTAACTGATGCTGTGTTTTCGCAGCTGAAACCGATCCTCATGAGGGCAAGCGTAAGGTTGAGTCTCTGTGGCCGATCTTTCGGCTTCACCACCAGCGCAGCCGCTACATTTTCGACCTTTTCTACAAGAGGAAGGCCATCAGTCGAGGTATGGTGCCGGGGTGCAGTCTTTTCTACTGTTTGTTTCTATGCGAGTTGTTAACTTGTGGGTTTCTTTCGCAGAGCTTTATGAATATTGCATCAGAGAGGGCTATGCAGACAAGAATCTGATTGCCAAATGGAAAAAGCAGGGCTATGAAAACCTGTGCTGTCTGCGGTGCATTCAGACGCGCGACACAAACTTTGGAACAAACTGCATATGCAGAGTTCCCAAGGGCAAGCTCGAAGTGGTAAGTTATGCAAGTAGTTTCATTTACTCAAAGTCGAATACATCTGTCAGATGTTTTTTTTTTTTTCATCAAAAAGCTGTCCAATTACTTAATGTATGCCTTAAAAATTGACTAACACTAGCTTCTCTAATCTTTTTGTACTCTATCCATTTGTTTACTTTTTATTTATTATATAATAAAAATAAAAAAAACCTTGCTACGTGTACAAGCTTAGCTGACTGAGACTTGTTATAGCCCTTGTGTATTATTGCTAGGGCTGCCACTAACGACTATTTTTATTTTGTTTAATCTATTGACTAATTTTTATCGATTAAGCTAAACAATTGATTTCCCACAAAAATATCAACAATTTTACTTAAGAATATTTTATTAAGGTATATATTATTAAACCTATGAAATCCAAATTTCTATGAAATCCTTTTTTTTAAAGCAAAAGTAAAGTGCAACACAGAGTGCAAGAAGCAAGTGTCCATCTCATAGTCCAGATCACTGAAATCAAAGTGCAGTATTATAGTGTAAGAATGACAACATATCCTCGTGTTATAGTCTATTTATAATACAATTATAATCAAAAAACACTTTTTAAAGGAGTATTTACCAGAAATGTTATTCACCATAATTTATTTAGGAGAAAAATTTAAATGTGCGGTATTTCTGAAATGTTTTTTTTAATTTTTTTTTTTTATAAAATTAATTGATTGGTGATGCTTTTGATTATTAAAATTGAATTGAACCATTAAAATGGAATCCAGAAAATAATGGAAAACAGAATTTGGTAAAGATAAAAATAAAACTCAATTAATTAGACCTTTTTATAAAATGTAATTTAACCATTAAAACAGAGCATAGAAAAATGAAAATGGAAAAAAAACTTAATTTGGAAATAAAACTAAAAAAAATAGATCCAAATAAACAAAATCATTTTATTTTTGTGGTAATAAAAATAGATGTAAGTGAACAATAGCCTTTAAAATTACTTAAAATACATATATAATAGCAATGAGGCAATAATAATTAGTTCAAATAAAGTATCAATCATATGGTTTTTTTGAACAAAATTGTTAAAGTACATAATGTATTATAAACAATAGAGCTAATGTACATTACGCATTACAACAAAGGCCTGCAGAGGGCGCCTGACGATTATTTTACACATTGCTGCACGATCTAATACTTGTTTAATATTGATCAAGCAACATTTAATTCAAATGTCCACTTAATCTTTAATATTTGGCCATTTCTTTAGTAAAAACAGTCTAATAATGTGTTTTATGGATTCTCGTCCACGAGTCGATGCGAGCAAAATGAACTCAAGGGTTTTTAAAAATCAAATAGTCGAATAAAATCGAATCGTGACAGCACCTAATCCTTGCTCTGTTGTTGATTTAGATTTCTTCCATTGTCCTCATTTGTAAGTCGCTTTGGATAAAAGCATCTGCTAAGTGTTAATATGCCACTGTTCCTAATTTGTTCTTTTGTTCTCTTAGGGTCGTATCATCGAGTGCACACACTGTGGATGCAGAGGATGTTCTGGATGAGTCCAGAGGGAAACAACCTTTTCAACTTACTGAACTTTGATTTGTATTTTTAATACATTTACTGGGTTGTCATTACGATGTTGAATGATTGTATGTGTATGCTTGATTTTTTTTTTTCTTCATTATTTGTATTAAACTGTGATGAGTCAATTATTCTGGGTTACACTGTCCAATCTCGTGCTTTGAGTGTGTGCTTCCATGAAATGTGTTGTATAAGCATGCTCTAGTAAAAGGTAGAATATCTCATCCCATACAAATACAAATCTTTGAATTATTAATTATCTTTCAATTATTGTGCGTTGTTAACTGGCTACTCACTGCAAAGTGGCAACAAAAATATCCTTAATGTAATGTAAACTATCAGTTTTCGGATCAGTCCCACCCTAGCAGGTCTAAGAATGATTTTTTAATGAAACTGATGTTAGAAAAATGAAGTGGGTGTTATCAGCTTTATCTTGGAAGGAATGAGGGTACCTCTCCATATCCTGACCACACAGAATTACCACTTCCTTTCTGAAAACAAAGATGAAAACAAAAGTCAGGGTCAAGAGAAAATCTCCCCGATTCATCAACTATTGTCTATATTTTATTTACTAAAATGATATACAGAGATAGATAAAAGTAAAACTCAGAACTTCACCAAAAACAGAATGAAAGCTAAAAATACACGTACTAGTTCAGGACAAGCTGGGCAAACCTGTGTGCATTCAATCATTTTAAACGATCTAACACATCAAGAACCAAATAACCAGAATATTAGTAAAGAAATACATTTGAAAAAATTTAATTTATTCTGTTTTAACTATTATTATTACGGGTTTTTAAAGTTTAAACAATGTAACACTAGCCAGAGGTATAATAATAAGTAGAAAACACTTGTAGAATCACAATAGGCTTCGTCATTTTACAGAAATATTCGATTTAGTTTTAATAAGTTAGTTTTATTGAGTCTTGGTGTCCTGAACATGATAGAATCTATATAGTTTTGGATTTCTGTAACAGACAACAACAACAAAAAAACAGCATCTGGTTGGTAGTTTACACCTATGACATGTAAGCCTCATTCAAATATCTTTTTTTGTTGTTGTTGTTGTTTAATATACATTTTCGTAATCCCAGGTCAGCTCGCGAGACACTATAGTCAGCACTCCTCGGAGTACCTTTGTTAGGGATGCAATATGGCGCTATTCCCTACAGCAGACCTTTTAATCAACAACCAACACACTGATCGAGACCAGCCCTTTCGGATATCCGGTGTGCCGTCAAACCTGTCGCCTAACGACAAATCATTAGAAGATCACTGACACACGTTTTAATATTACTAAGGCTAAATTACTCATCTTAAGAAATACAATTTTAAAAATCGCTCTTTTTTTTCCAGAAAATCGATGCTGTCGTTATCGGTCGTGCGGTCTGGAGTTCAGGGGTCACTCGTGAACAGCGCCGTGGAAGTAGACGGTTCTAAAATCAACTGTTTATTTACAATGTTTATCTTTACCGATTTACTCACGAGCTACATTAAAAACCGTTTACCCAGTTAATAAATCTGTGTACCTTTTCGCTATCCTCTCTCTCTTCACGTCCAGATTGAAACCTGACCAACGGCAAACTGATAAGTTGTTAGCCATCAAGACTTCTGCTAGTTTTCTGATTAGGTGTTATAAAGAGAAGCGTTTCAACCGCTGCTTAGACAAATACATACTGCCAAAATGCAGGAATTAATCTCGTGT
Source organism: Cyprinus carpio (assembly GCF_018340385.1). Classification (NCBI taxonomy): domain Eukaryota; kingdom Metazoa; phylum Chordata; class Actinopteri; order Cypriniformes; family Cyprinidae; genus Cyprinus; species Cyprinus carpio. The sequence goes on along the minus strand of NC_056599.1, from coordinate 20,159,130 downwards.
GTCGACCACATCAAGTTTGATCTGGAAATCGCGGTAGAACAGCAGTTAGGCGCTCAGCCCTTGCCGTTCCCAGGAATGGATAGTAAGTTAACAGGAGCTTTGATTCATATTTGTCTTAAATGTTCAGTTTCTGGTTTGTTATGTTCAGCATATAAGATGAACTGCTAGATAGGTATTATTTGGGACAGAAGGCTTGTAATAATGACACGAAACGTTCTCGCTGTGTTTCAGAGTCTGGCGCAGCTGTGTGCGAGTTCTTCATGAGGGCCGCCTGCATGAAAGGCATGTGTTACACACACTAGCTCGAGGATTTCATGTGTGAACCAGGTTTACTGCTTCGATCAGACTCTACAGCTTTCTCTTTTGACAGGTGGGATGTGTCCCTTCAGACACATCAGTGGAGAGAAGTCTGTGGTGTGCAAGCACTGGCTCAGAGGGTTATGCAAGAAAGGAGACCAGTGTGAATTTTTACACGAGTATGACATGACAAAGATGCCTGAGTGTTATTTCTACTCGAAATTTGGTTAGTGTTGTAAAATCTATCCATCTGTCGCTCTGTATGTGTGTAATTAGTCTTAATAATTAATATTTGTTTTACAGGGGAGTGCAGTAATAAAGAGTGTCCATTTTTGCACATTGACCCAGAGTCTAAGATTAAAGATTGCCCGTGGTATGATAGGGGCTTTTGTAAGCATGGTAAGTCTTTTGCAGTGTTTTTCAGATAATTGCATTTATAAGAAGTTACGAAGTATAAAACATTATTTATTATTTTACATTGAATGTTGGTAAGTTACATTATTTTGCAGATTTCAGAATGGATTGTAATAGGAAGAAAGTAAACACTTTTTTTTTTTCTCTTCACCTTCCCTTTAGGTCCGGATTGCAGGCACAGACACACAAGAAGAGTCATCTGTGTAAATTACCTTGTTGGCTTCTGCCCGGAGGGCAAGTCATGCAAATTTATGCAGTGAGTATCTGTGATTTCCATTTATGCATCTACACATGTGATTTAAATAAACATTTCTGCATTAATTCTAAACATATTAAATTTTATTTTGCTATTCCTAGCCCAAGATTTGAACTCCCCATGGGTGCTACTGAACAGCCACCCCTACCACAACAGGCACAGTCTCAGCAAAAGGTTTGGGGATTTTTTCTTTTTTTAAAACACGTTTAATGTTTACCTTGATACTAATGTTTCATCTTAATTTTACTCTCCAGCAGCAAAACATGCAGCCCCCAAACAGGTCATCACATTCACTCATCCAGTTAACCCACACCAATGTCAACAACAACCAGAGAATGCCAAACGCTGTTGGGATAGTGCACTCTAACAACAACATGGGTGGACCTCGCGGTCCTCGTCCACTGGATCAAGTTACGTGTTACAAGGTGGGACTTCATTTGATTTTATGCATAAAATACTTTTTGTCTCCGCATTCTACTATGATGCCCTCAAACGTAGTCACATTCGATATGTGTTTGCTTTTTCCAGTGCGGTGAGAAGGGCCATTACGCAAACAAATGCTCAAAAGGACACCTGGCGTTTTTGAGTGGACAGTAAAGTTTTCTACAAAAAGCATCTCCAATAAATGCGACTGTAACTTGCAAAGTGACATACTTCATTCCTGGTACCTTAAAGAAATAGTTCCCCCAAAAATGAAAATTTGCTGAAAACTGACTCGCCTTCAGGCCATCCAGGATGTACGAGTTTGTTTCCTAATCAGAACAGATTTGGAGAAATTTAGCATTACATCACTTGCTCACCAAAGGATCCTCTGCAGCGGATGGGTGCCGTCAGAATGAGAGTCCAAACAGTTGATAAAAACATCACAATAATCCACATGACTCCCATCAGTTTTCATATTGCGAAGTGAAAGCTGCATGTCATTAACGCAGGTGGATTATTTTAATGTTTTATTAGTTGATTGGACTCTCATTTTGACAGCACCCATTCACTGCAGAGGATCCATTGGTGAACAAGTGATGTTAACTTTCTGTTCTAATAAAGACACAAACTCATCTACATCTTAAATGGCCTGAGGGTGAGTACATTTTAATTTTTGGGTGAACCCTTTCTTTAACGTTTCACTGCAGAAGCTATAGTTGAGGGACATAAACATGGCTCTACCTCACTGTCCATGTGCCAAGTGCATCTCAGTAAGTACACAATGAAAACGTAGAATGATCAACAACCACCGTTTTCATGTAGATTTTTGTTTTACTTTCACATGAAACCTTATAGTCTTTTGTATTGGAGCAACAAGCATCTTGATTGCTTAAACTTTGAAGCAATGCTGAAATTAGAGCAAAGTATATGTTTTTAGAGAAAGTGTTGTCAGTTAGCAACCAAAATTATCGAGGCAGAAAGGACACCGCTTTGTAGTCCATCAAGACACTTGTTTATATTAAATGAAACTGATTGCTGGGTTGTTGTACTTCTTACAATAAAGATTTACTGGATTTATGAAACCATTAGTTTGGACATGTTTTTCTTTATTTATAAACATTACAAGTAGCACATATCAACTATTCATGTGGTTCTAGCTTTTGAATGGCCCTTTTGCCCCCCCATTGTCCTCAGTAATCTGGGCTGCAGGGTTACTCACCGCCTTGTTTGCCGACTACTGAATCTGTTCTAAAACAAGTGAAACCATCCTAATGCTTGAGGAATGACATACCAAATACAAAAACTGACATTTAGTTCATCACAAGAAATGTGAATAATAATACTCAAGCTCTTATACACACAGCCAGCATTTTGTATGCTTTGAATAAAGAGTCCGAATTAAATAAATGTCATTTTATTCTTGGTCACAACAGTCACAAACAGAGAGAGGTGTGAGGATCACACTGCTGCAGACAAAAGATTTGAGTGGCCTGGTGGTCCGGTGGGTCTCAGTGGTACTTCCTCCACCTGTCATGCTCTGGACAAGAAAACACCGACTCAGTGACACTTCAACAGAGGAGGACACGCTACAACTGATTCTTTCATACACTGAGTTTGTACTCACTGATGTGGTCGTATTCCCAGAGGTAGCTCAGGGCAATGTAACCAGCGAGGAACATGGCAACTCCACCAATGCCACCTTTCTTCACATTGATGTATTTGTTGTAGTATCTCTCATATCCTGAAAGAAGTTGAGATTGGGGAAAATATTATACAACAGCTAATATAAAAACCGATTATAGATCCTTTTCTAATATTGAGTACACTGGTGTTACCTCCACGAACACTGCCAAGAAGTCCATTTGGGGTGAAGTCTCTCGTTCCCAGCCACGACGGCAGCTGTCCCAGCTTGACGTCCATGAGCTTCTTCTGGGCCAGGGCCACTAGGGGAAAAATGCATGAAACAAACACACTTACAGATAAAGAGTTTCACTGGGTTTTATTTGATGATCAGTAAGCCAGTTCTCCTGTGCATTCAAATGAAACTGAGAACTAACTAGTTGGTAAAAAAAGCTAAAATAATAGCTGCATGCACTGGTTAGAAAGGTAAAGAATGTCAAGCTTATGCAAAATGCACTTGCTTCAAATCGGTCCAAACAGACAGAAAATGCACCACGGTATTATGTTTGTTTGCTCTGGACATATATTAGAATAATTTTCAGTACTACGTTAAATATAAAATAAAAACACATTTTACACATATATAAAAGAAATATACTTTTTGCAAGAACACTTCCACTGCAAAATATTTATTGCATTTATGGTTACTAGTTTTACTGTATAGTTACTAAAAATATTATATAAACACTTTTGCTATTAAAAAAAAGAAGTCATTACTCTGGAATGAAAGCTGTCAGGCGGTAGTTCACTTATGTTTAGTGTCATTAACTAACCAGCACGGTTCACTAACGAATATCTCACAACACTACAGAAGAATTTGCGTGTCCTGAACATTATATTCAGTCGTGAATGTGATCTGAAAGCCAGTGCGGCCAGTGTTACTGAAAGTCCTTGACATGACTCTCGTCTGCGCGCATCGGGGCCTTGAGCGGCGCTGCGCACAAACCACACAACAAACATTCACTCCACGCGTGCCTTCAGACACACAGATACAGAACAGAGTGCGATTCATGTACAGCTCTCCTACCCAACAGTCAAATATATTCCCCTATGCATGTCCCATTCAGCCATACCTGGTTTATCCGCCATTTTGCTCTGAACTTCGAGATGATGGCTGCTCCGGTGGACGCTGGGAGTGAAATGGAGTCACCCCAACAACCAACTTTTGCTTTGATACCAATAAAAAAAAACACAAAAACAAACCGCTTAATTACTTCGAAAAAAAAACAACAGAAAAACAAGCTGTTTCATTTGTTTTGTCTGTTTAATCACCCGTTACTTTTAGCAAAGTTCCATACAGGGCTACACAAAAGTAAATAAGCTTAGAAATACTACTATGTTTTTGTGCAATTGGTAGTGAAATCCCTGATCTATAATATATAGATCAGTGAATGAAACTAGTATAAAAACGATCTCTGCATCCAAAACACAACCAGAAAGTTATATATATACATATATACACGGGCGTAATTTCCTATGGGGACGGGGGGACATGTCCCCCCCACTTTTCAAAATCCCGGTCGTGTCCCCCCCACTTTCAAATTAGTTTGTTATTATTTTTTTTAACCGCGCGCCGTCATCGTCACGGAGGAGCAGGACCGAGCAAGTATCATTTCATTTATTAAAATAAATAAATAAATAAACATTAAAGGGATAGTTCACCAAAAACATAATAAATAAATAAATTATGTCATCATTTACTCACCCTCTTGTTGTTTCAAACCAGAATGGCTTACTGTCTTTTGCACAACATAAAAGAAGGTATTTTGAAGACTGTTGGTAACTAAGCTGTTTTGTTCACTATAGTGACTTTCATTGCATAAACACAATTAATACTGAGATGTTTCCTCGAATCATCTTCTTTTATGTTCCATACTTTATGTGTAGCCTAAATATTTAACACAATAATAGGTTTAAATTAGCTACCTTTTGGGGGTATTTCCACAGCCAAATTTAGTTTGCGATTGATAAGAATAATTAATTATAGCACCCTATAATTAATTCGATTAAAAAATTTGATTGACCGACAGCCCTAATTTTTATATATTTTTTATTGTGTAATCGTTTTAGTTGTATACTCTGGTACCACTGGGGGGAGACATTTACTGCATACAGCAAGATTTGCTGGTACAACAGGCATGAGGTAAATGCATCACAACACTTCATCTTTCTGGTGGTAAAGCATGTTCTCTGTGGTAAGTGATCAACACAAAGGCATTTTTATGATGTTAACATTTGCATTGCATTTGCATTTGGCCTCATTTCCAACAATAATGAGACCGCATACTTGGATGAGGTAGAGAAATTAACATCATGGTGCCAGGACAATTGTCTCTCTCTGAATGTGAGCAAAACCAAAGAGCTGATTGTTGACTTCAGGAAGAGACAGCAGCAGCCCTATACTCCTCTTATGATCAGCGGGACCCCTGTGGAGAGGGTGAGCAGCTTCAAGTACCTCGGTGTAAACATCTCAGAGGACCTGACTTGGACTACACACATTCAAACTCAGGTTAATAAAGCCAGGCAAAGACTGTACCATCTGAGACAGCTGAGAAAATTCAGGGTTTCACCTGCAATCCTGAAAACGTTCTATTCAGGGGCCATAGAAAGCGTATTGACTCAGTGTATATCAGTGTGGTATGGGAACAGCTCCAGTCATGACTGCAAAGCCCTGCAGAGAGTTGTGCGCTTAGCTGAGCGCATCTCAGGGTCTGCTCTCCCCTCTCTGCAGGACATCTACCTCAAACACTGCAAAAGCAGAGCTGTTAAAATAATCAAGGACTCCATTCACCCCAGTAACCATCTTTTCACTTTGCTGCCATCTGGTAAGCGTTTCCGTAGCCTGATGTCAAAAATCTGAGAGACTTAGGAGGAGTTTCTTCCCCCAGGCTATCAGGCTCCTAAACTCAAAACCAGCCTCTTAACATCTTCATGTCTCCACTTAATATTCACTTTATCAGTAAGATATTCATCATTCACTACCTCACATTGACATACTGAAAGTGTCAACCTGTTTGCACATTTGCCTCTTGTACATTCCTGTGTTTCTTAATATTTAAGACTACAGTTTACTTTCATGCATATTATTTTCCACTATATATTTAATTCTACAGTATACATCTCTTTTATATATTTTATATTTTATTCTTATATTTTTATTGTTTACTTTTATTTCATTCTTTCATAGCTATATTTATGTATATTTTCATCTGTGTTGTATTCTTTAATAATTGCACTGTCCATGGAGCGGACCTGACTCACATTTCACTGCTGGTTATATATGCTCTATATAATTGTGTATGTGACAAATAAAAAATCTTGAATCTTGAATCTTGAATCTTGAACATGATGCAGATCATAATGCTGTTTCGTTGTTTTGTTTGCTTGAGAGAACTTTAGCTAGAGAGAAAATGTTTATGGATTATATGTGGTTTGTGGTAAAACCTCACCTTCTCTGAGCAACAGAGCTATGTCCTTCTTTTAGTCATTGAACTGAATGTTGCAAAGTATGATGATTCAGCTGCTCTCAGGATTATTTTTTCAGAAGTTTTCAAAGTCATACAGTACACATGACACAAATAGCATCCATTTTTACAGGCTCTTTGCATAATTGAAGACCCAGAGTAAACCTTAATCCAAGTCTTTTCCACTGCCATTTGCATTTAGGTGCACATAGTTCTTTACATGTGGCTGAAATTCAAAAGCTGTATTGGCAACTGAAAGCCTTTGAGTGGATAGGTAGATCTTAGATAACGTATTTACAGTGTATATACTATACAGTATACAATATTCCATACAGTGGTGGCCACAATGATTAGAACACTAGTATTTTCATCAGCAAAAATGGTTTTAAGTCAGTTATTTCTATCTTTTACATTCATTTTGCCAGTAATTGTAATAATCCAGTGAGATTTTTGTTTGCACAAGGAGTCTGAGAGCAGCCAGTGCTCCACACAGAGATCTGATCTCTTCATCATCCAGTCTGTCTGGAATCACAAGAAGAAACAGAACAAACTGAGACAGACTCAATCCAGAAGAACTCTGGCAACGTCGCCAAGATGCTTCAAGAAACCTACCTTACCTTAACAAATGTTGATTTAATTTAGTTAATAGAAGTTAATTGATAAATAATATCTATCTATGCCATTATTTTTGACAGCATCCTCATTTTACATCAATTTTACACAAGTGCCTAAAGGTAGAAATAACTGACTTAAAACCATTTTTTTAGCTGGTGAAAATACTAGTGGTCTAATAACTAGTGGTCTAGAAATACTAGTGGTCTAATAACTAGTGGTCTATAAATACTAGTGGTCTAATAACTAGTGGTCTATAAATACTAGTGGTCTAATAACTAGTGGTCTAGAAATATTAGTGGTCTAATAACTAGTGGTCTATAAATACTAGTGGTCTAATAACTAGTGGTCTAGAAATACTAGTGGTCTAACCATTTTGGCCACCACTGCAAATGTAAGTGTAGTCTGCGTAACAATAATGCATTTATTAGGGAGAATCATTATAGGCTACAACAAATAAATGGTAGGTATTTTTTACAATCAAAATGCTGGTGCAAATCAAACTATTCTGTAACAGTAAATAAATGAGACAGAAAAGAGGCTGTCATGGTGATCTCATTTGAATGTATGAGACACACAGCTGCCTGATTCACTGCGGTAGATGCATTAGACAGGAGGTCAAACACATAAGTGCCATTCATTACTCCGCTCTGCCATAAAAATCCCAGGCAGAATTCTAATTTTGAGATTTTAATTAAGATGGTGCAGCAGGCACATCAAAGGAGACATCAGTTCATAGTCTTTCAGCAGTTATACCGTCCAGCGTGCAGTTACATTATATGGATTTTCATTATTCACATTTCTGCTCTGGCCATATGTTTACTCCTCAGATTTTATTCTTTCATTGCTGTAGGACATATGATAGTGGGGTTATCACATTGTATAATATTATTATTTCTAATCTGGATCTGGTTTTCAGAGAACCAGGTTTATTAGTTCATCTGTAATGTCTGCTGACAGATGAGAGATCAGGCCAATCTCAATTCCACACTCTAATTGAATAAGTTAATAATCCCCGTGATTAGGAAAATGATGTAATGGAAAGAATGATATTGTTCTAGCTCATTTATCTGCCGTGTGAAGGATAGAGAATATTTAAATTCTCTGTGTGCCAGTGGATTCCATCTTTCCTTCCTTGACTTATACATTTTTGGTTCTTTTTTAATGCAATAAAACCGCTGCTTTTTTATTTAATTATTTGCCTGTGTTCCATATTGAATACTACCATACTACTCATACTATTTCTGCATCATATAGTATGTATACTAGTATGTTTTCTTTATAAATAGGATACCCATTTGCCAAAACAAGCATGTTGACCTTTATTTTAAGTACTGTATCCCACAATGCAATGCACTTAACTTGACCTGCCGTTTGATGGTTGAACCACAAGTAATATCTAGCATTATTTTAGTATCATAGTTTTATTTTTATATTTTGAATTAGTTTTTATTTTTAGATATTATATTTCAATTTAACATTAGTTACAATTGTGCTAATTTTGTTGTATGTTTCTGTCATTTTTAGTTTTAGATTTTTTAAAATGTGTCTGAATAGACTTTATTTTAATTTTAGTTATTTTAGTACATAGTAGTTAAAATCAAAATGAGAAATGTTGCTTTGGCAACTGTCTAAAATAAAATATGTTTAGTTTATATATACATATAGTTTATATATTTATATACATATTATTATTACAGTTAACTCTAATAATAATAATGTTTAACAACTCTTTCTTAAGAATTATTTGCCAAATTTAAAAACAAATGTAAAGGTATTTCTATGCAATTTGTTTCCAAATCCACAATAACCCTTTTTATTTTTAAGAACTCAACTTGCTTAATTATACATGCAAAATGGCAAAAATTGTGAAATAATACTGTTCAATTCACTATTTAAAAAAATAGCAAAATACCGTTCATAGAGTGCAGCATTTTGTGTGCTAGTATTGCATTCGGAACACAGCCATTGTTTTTAATCTTATAAGAGCAGTCAAGGAAGATCAGTTTACACTGATTGTATTAATAAAGTTAAGGCTTTGAAGTGTGTCCAAGAAATTCTTCCTCATTGCATGTCTCACAAGCAAATTTCAAAAATCTGTCTGGCAGAGACGAGAGGCTATTATGTTTTGCATTATACATACATATCTGCATTCTGCAATAACTGTTATGATGGGAATTAACATGTGTAGCATAATGATTTTTAGTTTACAATATCCAATCTCATTACATATACAGAAAATAATTGTAATATAAAGACCTATACTACAAATATTGCATGCACAAGGCCTATGGTACAATAAACACCACCTCCTGTAAACTCTTCACCCTCCCACAATCTCACAAATGATATTATAGTACACAGACTAACTCTATTAGACTCTGAAACATTTCCCTGAGGCTTTTAGACTCCTTAACACCCTCATACCTAATTCCAATTCTAGGAAAATGATTTCAATTCAAGCAACGTTGTAATTCCCTGCAGTGTGTATGCTGTTCTGTTGAAGTCAACTTGCACTACACTGTTCATATCCATCCAGGATGGATTATGGTCCTGCGAGGCCCTGGGGAACAGGTCTGTTTGGAGACCACCTCCTGATATCATAATGAGATTTAATGTTTAGAGAATGAGACATAATAAAGCAAAAATGAGATACAAAATCACAATTGCTTGTCATGTTTCAAAATCATGAAATAAAGTTGCAGTTACAAGCATGTTCAGGATGCATTGCAAATAAGACAACAAGAAGCCTAGAAGGCACTATCCCAGCTGACAAAAATATGTAAGAATGTTTTAGTAATGTTCCCATTACATTATGAAAATGTTATTTCTGTAACATTCAAAATGTCCAGTATTTTAGATGTTTTAACATCTTTTTTTCCCCTTGGTTATGTGAATGTTTCCAACTATTACAACTATTTTACTTTTGGATGTTCTCTAATCATTCTAAAACAAGTAGGAACATTTAAAAATGTTAGTCAGACATCCAACGACAATGTTTCAGATTTTTTTTTTTTTTTTGTGCTAACAATATTAAAGATCAGATAACTTTGAACTAAATTTGAAAGAACTTGGCTGGAGTGTTAGCCAAAGTTCTGAGAATGTTCCCTGTTAGGTCTAGGAACAGATACAATTTCTTATTTCCTAATATATTTCACTTTATGTAAAGAGTTACACACACACATTCAACCACTGCTTATATATCAGATTTACAGCTGCATTTCAGCGTCATAATTCATCCATTAAATTTGCACTATATTTGGGGTTTGTGCTTAGTATTCTTACTGAATAATGTTTTGGAATAACAACTTGAATCTTTAAAGTGCCCCTATTATGCCTTTTGTGCACCTACTACTTTTCATTCAGTGTGTCATGTAGCTGTATGTGAACATAAACTATCTGCAAAGTTGTAAAGCTGACAGTGCACCACAGATAAAGTTATTATCTGTCGAAAGAGTTGACTCGCAATCGCCGAAACGAGTCGTCATGGATTTGAATCTTATCTGTTACGGCTCTACGTCACAAAGTAACACATTTGCATAATCCCCGCCCACATTTTAGGTCGTCAACTTGCATGCCCATAAACACAGTAAAGTTTCTATGTGGTTAACATCATTTCGAGAAGACGCTGTATCCTACGCTGTGAGAGAAAATGTGTTTGATTACATCTCATAATTAACACAAACTTGTCAACACTTGACACTTACCACTGAGAAATGTCCTGCTCTAGTCGTACTTCTGAATCAGTCTCTTGTCAATCAACCACTTCAACCGTTTCATCATCAGAATCCGACTCGAGTTGGTAAACTACAATCCATACAATCTTTTCTATGTATTGACAAGTCTCCAGGGCTGTCATTCTGTCAAGGCAATTGGCTTTCGTTCCGACACACGCTGTACGTGGTAGACCAATCCAGAGCCGTAGAGAGATCTCTGGACCAATCACAGAGGACTGCTCCATCTGACCAATCACAGCAGTGAGGGCTCACGGAAAGGAGGGGTTTAGAGAGACCTATTTCTTTGAACTGCTTCGCACAAGTCGTTTATGAATCATTTAGATATGAGGTAAAATTAAATCTATTTTCTGAGAAAACTAACATGTTTTTTTGACCTTGCATGCATGCAAACCTGTTTTAGGAGACACATAAAACAATATTAGCAACCTTAAAAATGGCATAATAGGGGCACTTTAAAACTTACATTGATTTATTGTAGCAGTTGCTCCACAGCATGTTATGAGAACATTTCCTCTAGTTTGTCAAGGAAGTATGTAGCTGACGATATGCTACCAATCCCAGCAGTAGACACGATTAATGATAGGCCAGTGTTTGAGCCATATCTCATTACTCTCCAGCTGGTCTGGAACTTGTTCCTGCATGATTTGGTTCATCACTCGTCTCCCAAAGCAACATATGCTGAAACAGCAGCCCTAATAGTAGCACTTAACCGAATAAAAAGAGATCAACTCAAAACTCAACTGGAAGGCTCATAGATAATCTCAGGACCTTGTCAGCTAAAGCTTTTTAGGTAATCCTGTCTTTTCTTATTATTTCTTTAATATTTAAAACCTTTTAATGAGGAGAACATACTTAGTGCACTTGTAAATACTTGACATAAAGATTATTTTGTCAGGAATTATAAACACTATATATATCTTTATGTCAATAATGCACTGGGTGAGTATGAGAATGTGCCTTTACAAGATTGTTATGCCAGGGTTTGATGGGGGTGAAATCTGAAATAGATGTCTTAAATATAATATGTAAAATATACACATAACATCCATCCTGTCACATCACACACACACACACACACGGTAAAGACTGCTATAACCATTTGGCTCAAAATGTACAGAATGACTTCAGGCAAATGCCTTTGAGCCATTTTGTATCTGCACAGTGTAGCAAAACAGAGCAGGTGATAGAGGAGGAGATGAAACAGCCCAGTCAGCTTTCTGAATACACACGCACAGAGGCCTTCTGGGGAAATGACATTGGGAAGGAAATTAAATTCCCACTGGGTAAACAGAACATCCAGACAAAGAACGGACTCATTTAACCCATGTAGAAGGATTCATTTTGCCAGTTCCTTGTGCTTAGAAATTCTGCTGCAAAAACAAATATATATATATAAACTGATGATTCATCGATTGAATGATATTAATTTGCTTCTTCATCAATATCAGTCAGCCAAACAGAACTTTGCCATACGTTATTTATTTGTTTTATTGATCTATTTATTTTTAGATACAAGATATTCTAAATCAATCACTCTGAACAGAAACAAGATGGCAACCTTACGTTGTTGAATGGCAGATCTAGAAAAAATTGTTGTATAATGACAAATGGTTTCTTATTACACTAACCGGGACAGCAAAATATAAGTGGGAAGTGATCAGTCAAAACAATGTCAATACATGAATAAGTGATGAATAAGTGCAAATAAAAGTGTAACATCACCAAGGGATTCATTACTAACACATAAAAACATGGTTTTCCAGTTCCCATTTCTAAATTAGATTTGGATGAAATATTTTTCATATTTCAATATGAGCTCAGCCATGCACAATGTGTATTTTTTTTTCCTTGGTAAATGCTAAATAATAAAGCATCCTGATGTCTATATTTGGTGACCTTTCTTAACATTGATTGAATAGAATGCCTCAAAAGAAAAGCATAAAGCTGACATTTTCTTAGATACAGAATGAGTGTGTGATATGCTATTCATCATAAATATGAAACAGAAAGTCCATTTCTCCTTCACACAGAGGACCTTTTATAGGGCATTGTTGCCTTGGCAGGTCATTTGACAGATGAACATTGCATGTTCACCTTGTTTTTGTTGCCTTCTCACTCTATAAGTGATGCCAGATATATAACAGCACCATTGTACCTGTATGTAGACCTTGCGGCAAGTACATTCAAAATGCAAAGGTTTCCCACTGATTTCTCTGAAATGCAAATAGAGCAATCTATCATATGCTCCTTCCTCATTGAGAGTCGCTATTGAGCTTTGATTTTCCCCAAGAATGCTGTCTGGACATCTAATGCAAAATCAAGTTCAAGGCTCTATGTTGCCCAAACATGTATTGACGAGTACAACGCACTCATTATCCAAAAGATGTCAAGAAGTTTTAATAATGACAAAATGAACCTACTTCTACAAATGTTTGTACTGGATCCCACTTGTTTCAATCTGTAGCCAATGTATGATTTTTTCCAAAAGGTATTGATTGAGACTAATGTAATAGACCAAATAACGATGGTACATGCAGTGCTTAGAGTTTATTAATCTCTTAAAAGGGGTCATCGGATGCCCATTTTCCACAAGTAGATATGATTCTTTAGGGTCTTAATGAAAAGTCTGTAACAAAGTTTGGTTAAAATTTCTCAATGGTAGTGTAAAACAACACTTAGTACCCTGTCAAAACAGCTCTGTCTACAGCTTGCTGTTTTATTGCATTCCGCTTTAAATGTTAATGAGCTCTGCTGACCCCGCCCCTCTCTTCCAAGCTGCTGTCTGAGAGATGGTAAACTTTAGAGTAAAACTTGCTAATTAGCACATTATTAGGAAAGGCGATTTGCAAAGATTCATTAAAGAACCTTATACTCACTTCTTCTGTTGGTGAAGCTGGATCACGAATGGTTCGCGCAAATCAGGTAGGTATCATTTATGTAGATCAGGGGTGCATTATTGACATTCTTGTCTACATCTGCTCCGGTGGTGAAACAATGGCGGACTGATGACAGATCACTCAGGGTGGGTCTAAGGTAAGACGCCCGTCCAGTCTGTGCTGAAACGCTACTGTCAATCAAACTATCGTGGGAGGGGCCTGTCTTTGTGACGTCACACAGAGAGGTATCTGAGATAGATTTGAGAAAGGGGTAAAGATTTTAGTAGATAAAAAAATCTTTATCATTATAGGCATTTTTGGGTGGTTTTGTACACACACTGCCAACACACATTTCAGTTCAAACAGCTTGTAAAACTGCATGTGGCATCCGATGACCCCCTTAAATCAGACCACAGACAAATCCCAAGAATGCATATTGGGGCCAGTGATATATTTGTATGTATTTTTGACCGATGTCTCTTATTCTCACCAAAGCTGCATTTATTTGAATAAAAATAAAATCAGTATTAAACTGACCAATCAGAATTAAGTATTCCATGTATAGGCCTATGTAACTATTTGTTTTAGGTTTTTCCAAAATATTTAATTTCTGACATTGTAATCATTGATTTGTTTTGCATTTTCATTGCAATATGGAAATAAGTGCTGTTCATGAAGTGCACTAATGCAGGTTTCCTTTAAAGCGATAATGAAAGCCTGGCAGACAGCTGGAGGAGGCTTCAGACCGCTGCAAGCTCGCTGTGTGTGTGTGTGTGTGTGTGTGTGTGTGTGTGTGTGGGAGGGAGAATGACAGCGGCTCTGTGCCTCTTCACCGTGTGCGGGAGGATATTTACACCGGAGAACCCAAACAACACCGCACCTATGTTGAAAATGCTTTATATGTAAAGAAGGGTTGTTACCCGGAGTAACATGCGAATAAGTGAGGAAAGACGCATTTAATTGTTCGGGGGTAAGATTTAACCTGTTGTCTTTCGGATGACTGTGTCGCTTTTGTCTCTTTAAAATGATGCATGAGCGCTGCTAGACGAATAATGGAAATATATGCTGCGATTTGATCGTATGTCTAGCTATAACAAGTCCAGTGAGAGCAACAAAGCAGCCTACAGATAGCAGATAACGTTATGTGGCATTTTCTCGCAGGGATGGTGTGTTTTGAAAAGAAGAGAGTGATTAAATTCCCTCTAAAAAGCGCGTTGATGTGTATACAGCTGCCTTTTGGCTTACTGCTTATTAAACGCGTGATTAGTTTGTTTATTTTTTCATACGAAAGTTTTCGCACATCATTTGGATTTAGA
Organism: Cyprinus carpio; assembly: GCF_018340385.1. Taxonomy (NCBI): domain Eukaryota; kingdom Metazoa; phylum Chordata; class Actinopteri; order Cypriniformes; family Cyprinidae; genus Cyprinus; species Cyprinus carpio. Next base: position 20,144,055 of record NC_056599.1, on the reverse strand, counting down.
CTTATTCCGTCTTACAGCGTCTTGATTTTTTCACTAACATTTTCCACACAAATTTATACTTTTAACTTATGTTAAAAACACAGTGGCACTATATAATCATCATAATCATCGCGAGCATCAGGTCCTATTATTATTCGTCTTACATCCTTCATCTGCATTCATCAGCCATTCTTCTGTATCATTGGCTCTCTGCATCCTTTTTAGAAAGCCTTTATACATGTTATTATATTTTATAATAGGCTATATTTGAAATATATTTACTTTCTTTCCAGTGCATATTATAATGATAATCTATAGAACATGACTACATAAACAAGTGACACATCTTGACAGGTCATGGTTCAGCAGGTGTGCTTTTTATTTCCATGTCTCAGCACTGTTTAGCCTACATACAGTATCTTAGTTAAACAACATCAGCCACTCTGATAATATGGGCTACATGACAGCTTTGTGAATATGTTGTTGTACAGTATCAGTGTCTTTATGTTTGGTTACAAACAAATTAACTATTCCATTTGGTTTTAATCATCACAATGCAACACGGTCGGATAAGGCACAAAATGTGCCCATACAACTCTCCAGTCAGTGACGTAACACTGATATCAAAGATTGCTTTTCTTTTGAACCAGTCGTGCATTGCCAGCCCCAGCCTCTTCAAAGGACGCATTGGCAGATTTCCAAGATGAGGAAAATTTCAATAGCATGTCCAACAGTGGCATATTGGCTAAGGCTTTTCTCGCTAGAAGCGCCTGATTTGCATTTAGAATATAGATTTATTTTTGATTGTCTGATTGCTTTCTCCTAAAATAGATCACACAGGGATGCAATATCCCTTGGCAATGCATTGCTAATGATGCACACATATACGTATGCAAATAAAGCAAAAAAAAGGACATTACTTGCACAAAGGCATAGAGCATATAGCCACAAGTGAAATGTCACATGGCACGGCTGATTTAACAGAAAGTAGCTTGAGGCTGCTCTTCACATGCTTTTATTACACTTCACTGTTCAGTCACTAGAGCCAATCTGACATCACAGGCCCCTTTCATCTCAGTGAACTAATATGAAAAACTCAAATTTGCCATAATGCTTATGAGTGAGTACATTGAACTTTGTGAACATCAAAGATACATGCAAATTAAAAACATAAAATAGGCTTACATGGAAATATCTTTAGATGACGTTTTAGTTGTTTAAGATTAAGACTGCCATTATCTCATGTGATTACGGTAATAACGGTTTTATTGATTTGAAACTATATTAAGAAATGCTCAATTTAAATAATTATGAATATATTTTAATAATATGAAATGTAAATAATATATATTTAAAATAAAAAATATTTTGGTAACTCTTCATTTTATGCTGTCCTTTTTACACAGGTTACTTGTACTTATTATTATAATAACAATAGATTATGCATAATTAAATGAATGTAACCCTAAGCCCAACCCTAACCATATAGTAAGTACTATATGTATAATCAATATTCCTCAGTACTTAAATGTATAATTACTCTGTAACAAGGACAACTTAAAATATATATTTTTTTATTTAAATAAAATTATTGTATTTAAAATAATTATTTTCAATTTTAGTGTTTAAAATGTAATTTGTTCCTGTGATTGCAGAGCTTCAGTGTCACATGATCCTTCAGAAATCATTCTTATTTGCTGATTTGTTGCTCTTATTTCTATCAATGCAATGTTGAAAACAGTTTTGCTGCTTAATATGTTTGTGGAATATATTTTGACTGGTCTTCTAAATATTAAAATGTTTTTCTTCTGTGATGACAACACTTAAAAAAAGAAACGTCTTAACTACACTTTAAAGTTTGAGGTTGATTATCAAGATATTTTGAATGTAATGTGTTGCATCTAATCTGTTTTGTAAGTTGCTTACACACATTCCTCATTTTCATCCTCTTACAGATCACATTTCAGTCGCTGTTAAAGAAGGCCTTTTCAGATATTCCAGCCCAAAAGAGGGACTATGGGCTCAAAAGGAGTAGAGAGACGTAAACAGGCCACCCCTGGCCAGACCCCCGAGGGCAATGTGGTAATGAGCTTCAGTTTCGAGAGCTATCAGCTGGAGGAAGAGGACTGTCAGGTGAAAGACATCTCAGATAAAGGAGTGCTGGCCCTTTCAGAACCTGGTGAGTCTCTGCTGCATATGATGTGCCTTAATATAACTACAAAATGTCATTTGAGTCACTATTTGATATGTGTTGTGCTTCTACAATGTGTAATAATACAGATTTTGGTTTGGCAACGACTGGCCTTGGTTTAAAAGGTTGCAATACTTGGCATGTACTAGCTATGTGTAATCATGTTAGCTGCTGTCCCCTCATGTTGCCTGGTTACAAAGGTCATGCTTATTAAATCAGTGGAGTAGGAGAACATACACATTGATCTTTACAGTTTGCTAGGCTAGCTAAGCATATAGATATATTCTACTTTGGTCAAATATACGTTTTACATTTTTAGTCAGGATTTCATTTCTTCCATCTCTTAAATTAGGCATGCAGTGTTAAAGGACTAACGCTTTATAACCATTAGGAAGCCAGCAAGAGGCACAGAAGTGCTTCCATCAATCAGTTCCTCATCTGGAAAGAGAGAGAGAGAGAGAGCAAAATGTCAGATGTCTCATACATATGCATAAATATACTTCAGAGAGATGGCACACAGACTGAGAGACAAATATTTAAAACGCACATATTTTGAAATGTCATACAAATAAAACACAGACAGGACTTGTGTTTATAACTCTCACTCGTTGACTGTGAATACAAATGCGTGTGATTTCTGTGCATAGCGTTTGAAGAGCCTATTCCAGATGACCGTTACCATGGGATCTATTTTGCCATGCTCCTGGCCGGAGTGGGCTTCCTGCTGCCTTACAATAGCTTCATTACAGATGTTGACTACCTGCACCATAAATTTGAAGGTACTCCATTATATTTATAGATCTACATTTTCAGTAGCATTTACATGAAACAAATTATGGTTGAAATATCTGTTAAAGATTGAGAGTTTTAAAAAATGTTATACTTGTGTTTTCATGATGCTTGACAGAATTGCTCATTATAATGTTGTATTTTGATATGTGTGTATATATATATATATATATATATATATATATATATAGAGAGAGAGAGAGAGAGAGAGAGAGAGAGAGAGAGAAAGAGAGAGAGAGAGAGAGAGATACTTAAACAATTTACTAGCAGTTTTGTATTTTAATGTATCTTTAAAATTCAGAAATCATTCTAATTGGGTGACTTCGTGCTCAAGAAACTTTTTTTTTTTTCTGACCAGTGATCATCATGCACATTCATTGTATAAAGATAATCAGGTTTGGCATTTGTGTTTGTATGAAAAATGTCAAAAAAATCAGTTTGATTGAGCATATGGTTCCTGTATGATAGTAAGAAAAAAATGCAGTGAACTTCGAAGGTCATTTCCTTGTTGTCTTCTGTGTCTTTCAGGAACATCCATTGTGTTTGACATGGGTTTAACATATATACTCGTGGCCCTAGTGGCTGTGATCCTAAACAATGTCCTGGTGGAGATGCTGAGCCTGCACACCAGGATCACTGTGGGTGAGTGTGTTTATTTAGAGCAGACAGACAGTAAAGCACAAAGGGATGGGGGAGGAGCCGCTGATTGACCTGAGGGACTGAGTCCAGTCTGACAGCTGCATCACTCATCTCAACCTGAGGAATAACACTCACCAAATACTGATGAATACAGCTTACGTATAACCCAAACAGCAGATAAACACAGGAAAATTACACCACGACAATACCGACTGACTGATGACACACAAAAACACACACAGCCCCAAACCCTTCAATGGCAAACATCAAATACTGTGATGTGAAAAGCAGCCAACGGGAAAAAAAAGTGTCATTTTAACAAAAAAAAAAAAGGGAAAAAACCAAAAAAACAAAGAAAAAAAAAAAAAAAAAAAAAAAAAAAAAAAAAAAAACAACAAAAAAAAAAAAAAAAAAAAAAAAAACAAAAAAAAACAAAAATTCATTCCCGAAAAAACAAAAAAAAAAAAAAAAAACAAAAAACAAAAAAAAAAAAAAAAAAAAAAAAAAAAAAAAAAAAAAAAAAGAACAAAAAAAAAAAAAAAAAAAAAAAAAAAAAAAACGAAAAAAAAAAAAAAAAAAACAAAAAAAAAAAAACAATACAAAAAAAAAAAAAAAAAAAAAAAACCAAGAACAAAAAAAAAAAAAATATACAAATTCAACCCAAAAATAATTTCACTACAATATAACACTTTTAAATGCACATTTCACCCAAAAATAACAATTCTGCCATCATTTACTCACCCTCATGCTGACCTGGATGACTTCATTCCAAATATATTTTCAGTACAGTGTTATTCAGTGGTATATTATAATTATACCTTCCAAAACCCTCCAAAAACAAATCAAATTATATTATATAATCAAATATTATGATATTGTTTGCAAACAAATCAAAAGGAAATGCTATTTCAGTCTTTATACTTAAAATATATTGTGTTTAATTCAGTGTTACTTTTAACAGTTTTCTAATTATTTGTGAAATTTACTAGTAATTTCTGAGTGAAAATTGACACCAGTCCAGCACACCTCTTATTTACTGTTTTGAAAGTCAGCGCTAGTTGCCAGAAGTCAGTGCCAGTCTGCAGATTTGAGTTGACAGATTTCATGAAAATTACATAGTGTATGATAGTCACAGACTCTGAATTTTTAGCTTCAGACTTTGATTCCATCCAGTCAGAGGATATCAAACATGTTTTAGAACACTGATTTTAGAACACACATTGTTTTCATTTGTCATGCGTCTCCTAGCAACAAGTCTGTTAGTCTGCTAGTGGGTGATCGTTTAGTGTATGATGCCCAGTTTTTCCTCTGTCACTATTACAAAGTCTGTAAGTGTATGATGCCCAGTGTTTTAAAATCTGTTTAGATTTTAAAAGTCGTGTAGTGTATTTCAGCCTTTAGTTATGATATCTCAAATTTGTTTACATCCAAGTCGATCTCTTGTAGGTTACATCTTTGCACTTGGACCTCTGCTTTTTGTCACTATTTTTGATGTGTGGCTGGAGAGGTTCACCACGAAGCAGTCGTACATCATCAATCTGATGTCTATGGGTACTGTGGCCTTTGGATGTACAGGTATTTGTTGATACTTTTCTTTCCAAAGCCATCATGACTGCAGAAGTGTGTTGGGAGTGACTGTCCTGCTTTCAGGCTCTCATCATGTTGTCAAACATTTCCAGCCATAACTGTTTTTCATCCTATTGTGTCTCCAGTGCAGCAGTCCAGTTTCTATGGATACATGGGGATGCTTCCCAAGCGCTACACACAGGGTGTGATGACCGGAGAGAGTAAGAGGCTTTTTGCCATCAGATGTGGTCATGAAAATTCATGATGTGTGGGTAAAATGCAAAAACCAAGATTCTCATTCTTTTTCTTTTTTCCTGTATAGGCACGGCAGGAGTGATCATTTCACTCAGTCGTATCTTCACCAAAATACTGATCAAAAATGAGAGGAAGAACACCATCATCTTCTTCATCATTTCCATCTGTATGGTGCTACTGTGTTTTGTCCTGCATGTCCTGGTGCGAAAGACACGCTTTGTCCAGTACTACACGAGTATGGCACGACAGGGCCTGTCCCACGCCAAAGATCACTCACAAAACGGGACCCAGTACCAGGTCCACCATGATGTCATTACAGAAGAAGTAAGATTTGTAAGTTTTGCATGGCAAATGTGTGAAGGGCATATCATTATGAAACCATCTATGGCCTTTCTCCAATAGCGATTCCATCATTTTTCTGAAGAAACACATTTTCTCATCATTTCAAAAATATCAACAATCTTCTAAAATATCTTGCATGTAAAATGTGTTCGGCAGAAGAAAGAAAGTATTTGATGAATTTTGGTGCATACAGTTAAATAACAATTTCTCTCTTTTTGCATAATTTGCCAAAATTACAGCTTGATTTGCAATGACGCACAATATAAATATAATTATACAAATATTATTGTATTTATTAAACATTTCTATTATTATTGTTCATTATATAATATACAAATATAAAATATATAATCCATAATAAAATGTAGTTCTAAAAATATAAAAATGCATTTATACAATATATAAAATTTAATCCAATTTTATACAAATAATATGTAGACATTTTATATAAATAGCAATACATTTCTGTGAATTTTCATTTTAAGCATGCTCTTCCGTGCCATTGTCTCCTCGTAATCAAGTACACTTATTATTTTAATATTGAAAGTCTGGACTAAGGGTAAAACAATCAAATCTATACCTGAAAAATTTCCAAAAAAGACAAAAAAAAAAAAATCTGAAATAGTCACACTTTATTTTAAGGTCCAATTCTCGCTATTAACAAACCATTAACTATGACTTTGCCTCAATAAACTAATTTGCTGCTTATTGATAGTTAGTAAGGTAGTTGTTAAGTTTAGGCATTGGGTAGGATTAGGGATGTACAAGTATAAGTACTAATAAACAGCCAATATGTTAATAATAGGCATGCTAATAAGCAACTAGTTAATAGTGAGAATTGTTCCTTATAATAAAGTGTTACCGAGTTACCCAGTCATATGTTATTAGGGTGTCTAGAATAGTAAATGTGCTCTCTTTTGCATTATGTATGAGACAAGCCCAACATGCACAGTCAGTTTTTGCAGACAAAAGTCCCCAAAAATGCTGTGTAAATTGAACACAGTTTTCCTCCCTGCTGTATGGTTTAAAAATCCATTTGTAATTAAATAAATCAGTAGCATTATCACGCTCTGCTGGAAATGTGTGACGAAATTCTTTGGAATGTCAAATTGTAAAGCTCTTTCATTTAGCTGGACTGTGAAAAGACTGTTTTAGTTATGCATACTCAGCTGTGTTTTCTCTAAATTCTCCCATAACTCCATTTCATTTGTGCCGGTCAGTGCTCTCAGCGGCCCTAAGAAGGACACAGAGAGAGCGTGATTTAAGTGCGCACTCAGATACAGACAGTTTGGGTGGAGTTATATATGAGAGCACTTCAGATAAACCTCATGTTTTTCCTGTGGCTGACAGACTAAGCACTCAGCCGTTCCTCCTCTCAAGATTTCTCCATCTTCTTTCAGAAATTCAAAGGTTACCACAGTCATAGAAATTCGATCATGGATTTTTTTCTTTTGCTATTGGGAAAAATTACCCACTATAGAAGTTTACCCAATTTTTGAGAACCAAAAAAATGTGAAGAGGGTCAGCAATCCAGTACAATTTGCTTTAAGATTTTTGGACTAAGGACTGCAATTTAATCTAGCAACGACAAAATACCTCAGAAAGAGATATTTTTGTATCGTAAAGATTCTTACTGTTCATTGTTGCCTATTTATTTTTTATTTATTGAATGCTAGTTTATGCTGGAGCTTTACTCTGAGGGTGTATTTCTCCTGAGCAGTTCCTCGTCTGTGCTTCCGTGAGACCCGAATGCTCTTGTTTCATTCTCAGCAAATTAAGGAGAGTGGTTTTACTAGCTCAGCCAGACACTTAATCAAGTAATGGCCCTGCTCAAGCAGCCCCTGCAGAAATGCCAGTTCATCAAGAAAAGCATTACAATATCTGAATGCACTGCACGCTCTTACAAAGTTGCAGGGTCCTATTTGATACGGTCACTGCTTCTGATGTGTGTGTTGTTTTGTTTTGTTTTGCTACATCAAAAAATGCAAGGTTTTCGCTGTATTGAACTGAAAAATATTGATAGTCACTCCACTGTCCTATATGGATATATAATGCATGCAGTATGAATTGTTCAGATGTCCTGTCTGTTTTTAAGGTAACGGCGCAGTGGGCTCTTCCCCAGCTGAAGGCAGCTGCACAGATTTTGCTGGAGGAAACACTTACGTGAGGTTTGATGTGCCCAAACCAAAGATTAAACAGAGCTGGCCAGGCATCAAAGGTGTGTTCTCATTTATAATACAGTGTTTTCTATCTCAATCCTTATTAACAAATAAATTATGATTTAGCAGTGCATCAGTATTACAATTCTAGCTTATACCAATAAATCAGTGATCATTCTCATGTTATGGCCAAAAACAGATGATATGGTTGATTTTTTTTTTTTATACAAATTTTTTTATACAATTTTGTCTAAAGATATCCATTATGAGATCTGCAAAATTACACATTAATAATGTTATTTAATTTGTGCTTTGTTTGTTCTTAAATAATAAGTTACCCTGCATTCCCAATAATGACGTATTTGTTTTAAAATGTTTAAGGTTTAAAATTTTATTATTATTATTAATTATATAATATACACATATAAAATATAATACACAATGCATATTTAAAAAATATACAAAATGCAGCTATATAATATTTAAATATTTAAATATATAATGCACAATAATATGAAAATGAAATTACACAATGAAAACATTTCTCCTGTCTTCAGTGTCACATGATCCTTCAGAAATCATTCTGATTTGCTGATTTGCCGCTCAAGAAATATTTCTCATTGTTATCAGTGTCAAAATCAGTTGTTCTGCTTAATATGTTTGTTTTCTTTGATGAACAGAAATTTCAAAAGATCACATTCATGTTCATTCATGACTTTTTGTAACTGTATGAAAGTCTCTAATGTTATTTTTGATGCATCCTTCCTGAAGTTAAGTTTTAATTTCTTTTAAAAAGTCATGTCATTGGTTAATCAAGCAGTGACCCCTTCTGTTTCAGACATGATCCTGCATCGATATGTGGTTGCCCGTGTGATCTGGACCTACATGCTGTCTATTGCCGTCACTTACTTCATCACGCTGTGTCTTTTTCCTGGACTGGAGTCAGAGATCAGGAATGTCACACTGGGGGAATGGCTGCCCATCCTGATCATGGCCATCTTCAACATATCCGACTTTGTGGGCAAAGTATGTTCACTGACATTATGACACTACGGATTATATGTCATCTTCTACATTCTTTGAAGTCATTTGAAAACTTTGTCTCTCCTTTGTGTCTAGATCGTGGCAGCCGTGCCGTATGAATGGAACGGGACTCGTCTTCTCTTCTGCTCGTGTGTGCGAGTAGTTTTCATCCCTCTGTTCATCATGTGTGTGTATCCAGCTCAGAAGCCCACCTTCAGCCACCCGGCATGGCCTTGCATCTTTTCTCTCCTCATGGGCATCACTAATGGCTATTTTGGCAGTGTTCCTATGATTCATGCCGCAGGCAAGGTGGCACCTGAGCAGAGAGAGCTAGCAGGTAAATCTATCACCCCATTTAGATTCATAGAATATACATGCACAAGTCTATGCAGATGAACAGGTGCTTGTATGTAAGCCTAAACCTTCAGATGCATTTATAATCTCTTCTCTAGAGATGCAGTCATTAACTTGAGTTCATGTGATTTTTTTTCGCACAGGGAACATAATGACTGTGTCCTACATGTCTGGACTGATGTTGGGCTCTGTGGTCGCCTATGCTGCCTACAGTTTTACTGCTTCAGGCTCCAGCCTCCACTCAGAGACTGGCTATAACTTTACCCAGGGGTACTAGTACCCTAGTCCAAGCCAAAAAACCATGTCTGTTCCTGTCATCAATCTCATCAGGTGGCACCTTTGCAACTCTGTGTAGCAACTCCGCAGTTCCCATAAATCAGACCTCTGCTGCAGGCTTCTTTTGGCCCACCTGCACTGCTGTGTGCCTGTGAATGTAGTCAAAAGGATGAAGAAACGAGCTTTGACACTGTAAAGAGTTATGTGTGTGCTTGGTTGTGTTGCCTCTTCTTGTTCTCTGAGAGTGTTTTTTCATGTTGCCAAAAGTTCTGTGGTGCGTTCGTTAAGATGCCAAACGTTAGCTGTGTGGTGATAAAGCTGGAGTGAATAAGTTTGATGTTTCTTCTGGTATAATGACTGACTCCACATTCTGTGGTGCTGTATATGGTATGAGACAAACATGAACGTTTATGAGTAGACCTACATTCTGAACTGTGCTAAATGAGGGTCATATATGTCTAGATGCATGTAAAAGGGATTTGCCGAAAAGAAAACATAATATTTTGAGTGCAATATGGATACTGGACCTTTTTGCTAAAGCTAACTGAATGTAAACGTCTCTAAATAAAGACTCTTTTGTAAAGGTTCCTGACTTTTTCCTTTCGCATTTTCAATTAGGTTATCCTTTAGGGTGTATGACACCTATAGGTCTAATTTAAACCTGCTGTACGCCTTCACAGAAACAGAAATCCATTTTCAATTGGGATCCTTACATTAAAAGATTAGTTGTGATATTTAATAAACCTGTTTATATCTTGCAACTGTAGACGTTTTTTTTTTTTAATTGTGAAAATGTTATGAAGAAAGCATATTTCCACACAATGTTGTAAACTCACCTGAATAGTTCATAATTAAGCTTCGAGTTTAACTTTTTAGTTCACATATTTGTTTAAAACCAGCCATTCTCATTGTTTTATATCCTAACTATTCCTAGAGCGATTGCTCAAAGTACTCCCAGCATTTATTAATACTCCCATATATGGATATAGACTCCCAAATACTGTTATAGTATTATACAAAATTGGCTGACAGCTGCCTTAAAGTTGCAGGCCGTGGTTATTTCCCCCCACTTATAGAGCCTAGGGCTTTCCAAAAGACATAAGTCAGACAGTGATTACTGATTTGGATACTGGGGACATTTTGTGCACGATTTCAAAACCTTCTACTTCACGGTGTTACGAAAAAGTAACATTGTCAAGACAGCAGATGGCGCTGCTGCACAACGTTTTTTACTGTCCAGTGGTCTTCTTGACAAACATTGCTTTTTA